>NC_066592.1:2790000-2825000 GCF_905475345.1 Vespula vulgaris
GAAATATTATATTTCCTCATAAGCTGCGTGAAAAAGATATTGACTCGAATAAAAGGGTATAGGTTGGTATATGATTTTTATCAAAATTGTTTTCGATAATAATTTTTTTCTATTTCTTTTTCTCTGTCCCTTTCTTTCCCCATCTACTTTCTCTCTCTCTCTCTCTCTCTCTCTCTCTCTCTCTCTCTCTCTCTCTCTCTCTCTCTCTCTCTCTCTCTCTCTTTGTTTAGACCATTATATTTGCTTTATACGTTTTCCATTTATTTAATCCCGTTCGGTTAGTTTTATTTATCTTCGGAAGCGTAAACGTTTCGTTCGTCGCAGCAACGTCATTATCAAATTTCGAAATCTACTTTTCGCGATCGAATAATTTCAAATCTCACGAATTTCAATTTCACGTCAATATATATAACTATATATGTATATGTGTGTGTGTATATCTCCATATATTTATTTATATATATATGTATATATTTATGTATGTAGATATATAAGCAACACATGTGACGAACGACGTGTCGAAACTTTGTAGGCAATTGAAATAGGAATCGTAACTGGTCTGGCTTCGCAAACTAGGCGACGGGGTACATCGTATGCACGTGCATTTATATATATATATATACACACACACACATATGTATATATATATATATGAATGTGTATATATATATATATATATATATATATATATATATATATATATTAATACGTGAATACATGGACACATACGTTTAAAACGTATCTGCTTTAACGAGCATCCGTTTCATAGAAACGCGTTACACGCAATTTCGCGAAACGTCTTTCGGCTATTTATCTTTCAACTATAAACAATTTATAGATAAAGAGGAAAAATCTATTTCAATTTATACTCTCTAACGGGTAACGTTTGCATTGCCATTTGCAATGTAAATTAAGAGATCTATCTATATTTAGCTCGAGTTGTTTCACGCTTAAATTTAAACGCATAGAGATACCACTGGATTTATAACAAACGATAAAAGAAAAAGAACAATGGAAAACAAACAAGAAATAAAAAGAAAACAGAAGAAACGAAAAAAGAAAAAGAAAATGAAAACGAAAAAAATAGGAAGAGGGAAAAAAAGAAAATATACATACATACATGCATACATACATATATATATATATATATATATATATATATATATATACACATATATAAACATACATACATACATAGAAGATTAAATGGCGGATATTAGTTACGCGTACATATTTGTAGATTATAGATAGAAAATACGTATATACAGTATACAAAGAATATCCGTGTAATCGATAGAGATCAAAAAGCGAGAGAAAACTATTCTCCCGTTGTCTCTTTGTCGAATGAACGATGTACGGATATTAACGAAAAGCTTATCCAACCCGTTATCCTCTTGTATCTGCTTTGCGATGCAAACGAGAAGTACCTACGCGAGTGTTTTCTTACCGTCCTGAGCTCATCTCCCCTATAGTAGAAAGCAGTAGAGTAAGATCGAGAGAATGATAAATAACGAATGAAAGAGACAGACATAGAAAGAGAAAGACAGAGAGAAAAAAGAGGGAGGGGGAGAGAGAGAGAGAGAGAGAGAGAGAATAAGAAGATAGAGAAAGAAAAGCAACGATTGTATCCACGTTATCCCTGTTGTCGAAAAAGGGAGTACTAAAAGTACTATATAAAGTATGTAAATACATACTAGAGAATAAAATGAGTGGAAAAAAATTCTCTCTTTCGTTGGTGCACGAATCGAAATACACGATTGAGATAATTCTCTATAGTGGCGGTTTAATTAATAACGTGAGAGAGAGAGAGAGAGAGAGAGAGAGAGGGAGGGAGAGAGGAGAGAGAGAGAGAGAAAGAAGAATTCTAATTGAGTGATGTACTATGATACTACTTCGTTTGTTGATATATCATGCATTTCCTTTTTTTTCCTTTTCTCTCTCTCACTCTTTTTTTTCTTTTTCTTTTTTCTTTTTTTCTTTTTTTTTTTTTCTTTTTTTTCAGCAAATTTCTCAACAACGCGACGAACGAGTGAAACGGTCCTTTCGCTCGTACGAAATTAATTCCACTTTACCGGGGTTATTCCTTCGTAAAATAAATATAAATACTTCTTACGAAAAAAAAAAAATAAAATAAAATAAAAAGAAAAAGAAAAATTAAAACAAGAAAAAAAAAGAAGCTCTGACTACAGCAACGAAACGATTACTTCCTTTTATTAAATTGTAACAAACAGTGTCGAAGAATATCTTAATATGGAGATTCTTGTTTCAAATAGGACAAAAATAAAAGGAAGACATAAAAAAAGAAAGAAGAAGAAAAAAGGACTTAATACCTTCGCTAAATGTATCCTTAAACGGATAAAATCCAACGAGATTGACTCGATTCCTCTCGAAAGCAGATACTTTAAGGACCTTATATCCTATTCGGACGATTCAACGAGGTTTATTGTTTCTGCTAAATTTGATCCTTTGAAGGGTAACACGCTTTTCTCTCTCTCTCTCTCTCTCTCTCTCTCTCTCTCTCTCTCTCTCTCTCTCTCTCTCTATTTCTCTCTTTCTCTCTTTTACTGAGCAACGTCCACTCGTTCAAACGATCGATAAAATGTACGGCTGTGTACGTTTGTATACTCTACTATTTTCTACGGGGACCTGGATAACGAGAGAGAGTGTGTAACAACTTTTATCGAGTGGTGATATATATATATATATATATATATATATATATTTCTTTTTTTTTCTTTTCTCTTCTTTTTTTACGGTCCACCTACCGTAAAACGTTATCCCACCCAAGATTATACGCTCACGTGTACGGCTTTCTTCTATATATTTTCTCGTTGCTCTCTGTTACAATAATAAACACGAGTCGATAATTATTATTATTATTATTATTATTATTATTATTATTATTATTATTATTGTGATTATGATTATTATGGTTATGATTATTATTATTATTATTATTATTTCTCTTTAGTCGAAATGTTATTTTCTCAAAGTACGGAATATAATTTATTCGAGATAAAGGAGAAAGACAGAGATAAAGATAGAGAGACAGAAAGAGAGACACATATACACAGAGAGAGAGAGAGGGAGAGAGAGAGAGAGATACAGAGAAAGAGAGAGAGAGAGAGAGAGAGTGAGAGAGAATGCAATTACAAGAGCTTTCAAGACTTGCAAAAGGAAAATGCAATGAATATAATTTGAATTCATTTCGATGATATTAACGTAGGGACTACAAGCGAGAAGCCTTCATTGAGAGAAGGAATTACCAATCTCAAAAGTTTATCATAAAATTATATATATATATATATATATATATATATATATATACACTATACTTGTGTGTATGTCTCTATCGCGTTGCAATATGTTCTCTGGTAAAGATAGTAAAATAACATCGGTAAGATACAATTTTGCAAGTATTTCGGAATGTCTCGATGGAAAAGAGTGAAAAAGAAGATAGAAAGAGTAAGAGAAAAAAAGAAAGATGAAAACACAAATTTAAAAAAAGAAAAAAAAAGAAAAGAGAGAAGAGAGATAAAAGCATGACGAGGAAATAAAAATATCTCGTACACTACGAGAAGACGACGATAGATACTTACTTATTTACGTACGTATGTATCAAAAAATAAATACGTACACAAGGTACGTAGGTATATGCTACACGTATATCAACATAGATAGACACGTACACACGTACTGTCTCGCTTTCTTTGTGGCCAAACCACTTTTGATATAGTATGTCGTTGATGTCAAATAAATCCAAGAAAAAGCGTTCTACTATCCCCCTTTTTCGTTCTTTTGTATTACATACTAGAAGAAGAAGAAGAAGAAGAAGAAGAAGAAGAAGAAGAAGAAAGAAAAAAAGAAGAAAAAGAAAAGAAAAAGAAAAGAGATAACTTGAGTTCCATCCTGCACTCTCGACGGCAACAAAATCAACTTGTATATACCTACAAGTAGAATGTAAGCATTCGATCAGAGCTACTTCAGTGACGATCTACTCAAGATTCGATAGAGAGAAATAATGATGTAACATTTCAATGATCATAGATATCGAGATAAAAAGAAATTCCTACTCTCGGAATTGCAGATACAGATAGAAACTATATGCAATGTATATGTGTAGATATGCACACACACACATACATACATACATATATGTGTGTGTGTGTGTATATTATATCGGAGACGTCACAAACGTTCGAAGGTTCGAGTACCAAAATACAAAAGCTTTTCTTTATGTGCAGAAATGATCTGTGAAAGTTACTAGAGTATTGCAAAATGCATGTGTATACTTTTAACAATGCGATACACGTATCTACATTATATACACATATTTTTACTTTTGAAACAAAGAACATCGTTCTCTTACATATCTCTCTCTCTCTATGCAATTCTTCCTTTTTTTATTTGTTATCTTTTTCTTTTTCTTCTTCTTTTTCTTCTTCTTCCTTTTTTTTTCTTTTCATTTCTTTTTATTTCGACTGCAACACGAATCAAAACACGAGTCCGCTTCTCTCTTTTTAGTAGTTTCGAAAACCCTTCGGTTTATTCTACTTGATGAATAAAAATCAGGAAATGAGAGTCTACACGAGCTAACCGAGAGCCTTGGAACGGAAAAGGTCGAATGTATAAATCAACCGTGTAGATGTACGTACGTTTTTTCAGGATCGAATGTATACGTGTAAGTTAAACCGAGTTAGAAGTTAAATCATTCTATTAAAAATGTAGGTTTATACATCTATAGAGATTACTGACTGAATCGAAATACATATATATTTCCAAATTCGTAATTTTACGATTTGAAAAAAGGGACATAAAAATATGTTAACTCGAAAAATCGTCAAAAGGACCGAACTATGTTTTAACGTCATTCGCAAAATTTTCAAAATCATTCTCCGTATATTTTCTGTTTTTTTTTCCTTTTTTTTTTTCTTTCGTACGAGATAAATTATTCAAAGCCATCGTTGGAATATCTTGCAACGAATGCTTCTGGATGAAATGAACAAAAAAAAAAAAAATCGAAATTTGTAATATTACGGTATGACGAAAAAAAAAAGAAAAAAAAAAGAGAGAGAGAGAGAAAGAATAAAAGAGATTAGCTCGAAAAGTTTAGGCGAAAAAGGTCGAACGATTTTTTAGTGTCGTCTAAAAAATTTGGAAAATGGTCCTTTGACTTCTTTTTCCTTTTCTTTTCTTTTCTCAAGCGAGATAAATCGTTCATAGCCATCTTCGAATATCTTGTATTTACACTGTGGACGTAACGTGTGCTCCGTCTAAATTCGCTCGAATAAATTCAGTTGATTTTGAGTAGCCACGTTTAAATCGAAAGAAAAAAAAAAGAAAAAAAACGTCCACACGTTAGTTAGACAGGATTATCATGTGAAACGTTTACTTTAACATATTTTCTGTTAGAACATACGCAAGAAAGACGCGACATGCATTACACACGCTTAACGTATGTAAAAACGTATGTATGTGCACACATACGTATATGTAATACATATATATGTCCGAACTAAATGAGCGTACAATTATAAAGGATAAAAAGGAAAGAAAGAAAGAAAGAAAAGGAAAAAAAAAAAAGAAAAGAAGAAAAAGAAAGAAAACTCTAATTATACCTTTGCGCGAGATGTTTTTTTTAAATTCTTATTCGCGTAAAGCGAAAATACGTAAAGGTTGGTCGCACTGAAACGCGCCAAGAATTCTAAATTTTAATGCTCATCTACCCTTGAGAATAATCCCTACCTCGTTCGAGATAATTATAAACATATTAAGTTTTTCCTCTTGTTAGATGGTTCCCATCGAGTTGAACAAACGTTTAAAGATTCTAACTCGTACGTGTACGTACACGTATGCATTTATATATCTATGTATATACGTATGCATTTACATATGTGTACATATACTATGGAAGGTATATTATATATATATATATATATATATATATATATATATATATATATATATATATATAGATGTACACACACTCATATATACTACCGTAGAACCATATTCCTAGAGACACAAACCGTACGATGCTTTTCACGACGTACCACGGGAAAAGAGTTTCCACTAAAATTTGCATTTTAAGGAACGTAGGATACTACATTGCAGTTGCATGTTCGTGCAAACGCATGTAACCTAACGAGCTAGCAAAAAGATCATAAATCTAACCGAAATGCCGATCGATCGAGCTAGACGAGATTGTAGGTTCATCGAATGGTATATACGATTCATTTTCAATAGGATATAAGATATAATAATTATATATTCGAATATATATATCAAATAAAGAAGAATCCGAAAAAAAAAGAAAAAGACAAAGATAACAAGAAGGAAGAAAAGAATCTTCTATAAAAAATTAATTTCGTATCCGACATTGTTTTTTCTTCTTCTTTTTTTTTCATTTTTTCCTGTTAACACGCTATCGATGCTCGAATAGAAAATTACTTGAATTTAGTTAACGTTGTTATTATCCTTTTTTTTTTTTCTTATTTGTTATTTTTCTTTGTTCCTTTCCCCATGTATTAATCGATTTAATCGTCGAGCACGATACACGCTCCGCATATTTCCTTTCAATTTCGCTTAGACCATGCACGCACACGCACACGCGAACAATAGAACGCTTTTGTAGATACACTAAGCGGGACAAGCGCTATTGAATACGTTCCAATGAAATACGGATTAGCTGTTCACGTTAGCGTATAATAATAAGCCGAATAACATTTTGATTAAATGATAATTACGAGAGATATCAGGAATTTCTTTAAAAATCCTTGAATTTACGTGTTAATGGTAATATATCATCTCCCATTCGTCCAATTTAAAATACATTATAAACGATTGTCACGCGTTGTTTTACTCGTTACTATGTAATATGTATGTCAACGCGATACATTTATTACAGAAATTGTGCGTATATGTAAAATGATTACTCGACTAAATGGGATAAAAATTTTCAAAATTCGAATTGATCGCTGATAGATCAATAAGTGTATCTATATATATATGTATGTATAGACACACACACACACCTTCTGTTTCATTAATATTCTCTTAAAAAAAAAAAAAGAGAAATAAAAATCTTCTTTTTCTTTACACGAAACAAAATCGAAAGAAGAAGTCAAACTTCAAAAAAAAACAAATACATTTCTTTGAATTTTTTAGAAATTTTTAAATACTTAGTGCGCAATCTATTAAATAATTTTAATTAGGATATTCGATACAAAAGCTTTCTTTCATCAGATCGAGAGAGAAAGGGTAGAATCACGGGTTACATGAAATAAAAGCTACGTTACAATGTAGCGAAAGTTAATTTATTTTTCGGTCGTATGGGAGCGAACTTGCAATGAGGAACTTTGGGATGTTAACTATTCAAAAATTGTAGAAGAATTTTTTTTCGCGAACTCGATTAAAGTTTTCGTTATCTCTTTTATTCTTCGCATAGGTATAAATTGTAAAAAATCATGTAAAAAGCAGGAATTTTTATAAAATTCTATGCACGAATTCTCTCTCTTTCTCTCTCTCCCTCTCTTTCTCTCTCCCTCTCTTTCTCTCTCCCTCTCTCTCTCTCTCCCTCTCTCTCTCTCTCTCCCTCTCTCTCTCTCCTTCTCTCTCCCTCTCTCTCTACCCACACACACACACACACACACACACACACATGTATATTTAACCGAATCTACACTGTTTTAATAAATTTTAGAGCGTGTGTTTGACATAAACCTGACTCGTCGAGAGCGAGTGAATCGAAACACTTGTAAACAAATTTCCATGCGAGATATTATATAAAAATTCGTGGCGTTGAAAAAAACAAAAAGAAAAAAAAAGAAAGAAAAGGAAGAAAAAAAGAGAAAGAGAGAAAGAGAGAAAGAGAAAATAAATAAATTCGTAGAAATTTTCTTTTTTATTTTCTTCTTTCTGCTTTTCTTTTTTTTTTTTTTATTTTGTTTCCTTTTCTTTCTTTTCGGCGATGTAACTGAAAGCTTTGAAGTATGAAAGGAAAGTCGAAGCGGAAAATGTGAATGTCAACGTTAACATTGAAACGCATAGGGTGTACATATTTAGTATTCAACGGTTGAAGCTGGTAAAATGAAAGGAGACAGGAAAGGAAAAGTGATTAACTGTAAACTGAACGGACACGAACGAAACGAAACGAAACGAAGCGAAGCGAAACGAAACGAAACACAACGAAATGAAAGATTAACGAGTGAATGATACTCACCCGTATGTATCAGCACGTTAAGTAGGATAGACAGGATGAGATTGGTGACCTGATAGCCATTTGGTATAGCCATCATCCACCTCGACAAATTGGACTTAGCAGCATGCCATAAACCTGGGCGGACCATGTTTCTCCAAAGGTACCACACTTTTCGCAGCACACGTATAACTGATTCACCTGCGAGCTAAATTCGTTCAGACCAAAGTAACAAATCAGATGATACTATACTCGTATTATTTCAGTTTTCGTATTATTTCAAAAATATGAAAACGTTTACGATACGCCGGGGTGTTAACCTTCCCTTTCCTTCTTTCTATTTATCTCTAGCTCTCTTCTTTCTCACTCTTTCGCTGCTTCTATTTAATCTTTTTGTTTTTTTTTTGTTTTTGTTTTTCTTTACTTTATTTTCTTCTCTTCCTTTTTCTTCTCTTCTTTCCTCAGCCTCCTTCTACTTCTTCTTCCTCTTTTGAGTCGAACGTTTACTCGTACACTACTAAACGTGTAATATCGTTCTACCACCTACTACCAATTCTCGTTGCTTTCAATCCGTCCGTATATCGTATATCCTCGTAAAAGGAAGAAGAAGAACGAATTTTTTCCTTCTTGCGTTTTCTTATTTCCCCCCTTTCCCTTCACTTCACTACTATCGACACCACACACCACACACACACTACTCACACACGATCGTTCTGTTCTCTTTACGCTACCTTCGATCTTTCGACAGAGGTCAAATCTTTCTTTTTTGTTTTGTTTTCTTTTTCTATGCGTGCGTAAATACCTCCGTACGTACGTGTAAACGCGTTCGTAAGAAATACGATGATAAAAGTTTACTGTACTTGGTCAACAACGTCCTATTACCCGCTATATTATATTATAATATGTATACATATATATATTTATATGTCCTTCGTCGTAAGAAGATGTCCAGATATACAGAACGTTTCAATAATAATTACTATCGCTTATTATCGATCGCTTTTGAAACGTGTCGAAGAGAGACAATTATAATACTTATCGTAAACGTAGAAATATCACTAACATCGACGGTATTAATAGACAGGAACAACAATGATATGAATTAATTTTCTACTGATTCTTTAACATCGAATTAATAGACAATACATATATGACACATATAGAGTATTTTAACTTTTATCCGTAGTTAGAATCTGATATGTGATCGAGGAAGCCGGTACGATACGATTGAGACGGCGGCTCCTTGTATACTAAGCAGATTCTATATTACACTATGTTTATTGTTTATATTTTATATGGTAACGGCAAGAGTAAAAGAGATGGAGAGGTCAAAATGGAAAGAGAGAGCTATGAAAACGCTTCTGCGAATTCTCTCTTGTCAATATACGTACGCTGTATATATCTTTCTCTCTCTTTATGTATATATATACGTATATATATATATGTATCTGAATATGTGTATATATATATATATATATATAATATGTAACTCTCTTTATCTCCTCTCTTCCTTCCTCTTCTGTCTTCCTTCAAACGAAATTGATATTACGGCTCAGACGGAATTCGTCCCGCTTGAAGACTATTCCGTTTCGTCTTGGCAAAGTAATTCTCACAGTGCACAAAAGGCAAACCGTCGTATGTCGAAGGAAAATATTCCAGAACAACGGTAACCCGTGTTAGAGAAGAGATCGACGCATTCGCGGAAACGTTTAGTTCGCGATACAACGCCTTTTCTACAAAACGCTCTCGTCGTCCTCGTTCTCGTCGTTACTTCTTCTCGACAGTTTCACGAATCGAAACACGTCCAATTTCTCTCTTTCTGTCTCTCTCTCTCTCTCTCTTTCTATCTCTTCCTCTTTCCTTATCTATTTCTCTCTATTTCACTTTTTATCTCGTTCTCTCTGTCCTTCCTTTCGGAGGATCTTTCGCAACGAAAACCGGCGAAGGAAATTCACAAGCTATAGAATATCCTTGATAGAGAATGAGAACGAGACAATGCAGTAGAGGAATAAGAGAGAGAGAATAAGAATAAGAAAGTTTCTTCGTACGATATCGTACGATGTTAGAGTTAAAGAAATATTGCGGAACGTGGCGAGTGAATGAATAAGAGTATGATAGATAGGACACGGAGATTCAGATTGAGATAGTAAGATTCTATATATACGTAGAAACGTATACGTAAAAGAGGAAGATAGGATTCGGTTTGACTCGTTGGTTGGCCCACGGCGTTAATAACGCGTCTCTTAATGTATCTCCGCTATGTTCGGTCTCGTCTTTACAACTTCTTAGTTGCCATTGATGTTTCTTAATAAGACTTGGGAACAACCCATCGAAGATTTCGTTCCTGTTTGTTAACCTTCAACGAATCAACTTGGACACGTTTAGCCCTCTTTGAGAAGGATCCTCCTTTTCCTTCTCCTTCTTCTCTACCTCCTCCTACTTGCTTCTCTTATTTCTCTTACTTCTCCTTCTATCTACTACCACCACCACCACGACCTCTTCTTCTCTCTCTCTTCGTGGACGGTCCTCTTTCCTTTGAGGAATTCGTACTGGGTGGTCCGTATCCTTAATCCGCGTATTCCCAGAGGTCTTCCTTAATTCCACGACGACTATCGAGTTGCACGGCTTCTACCAGTCGTCGTCTTTCTCCTTCTCCCTCTTCGTTCTTACTCTTACTCCTACTCCTACTTCTGCTCCTACTCTTATTTGTGCTCCTCCTTCTTCTTCTCCTTCTCCTTCTCTTTCTCCTTCTCCTTCTCCTTCTTCTCTCGCTCCGTATAGACGCTGTTAACTGAAATTTGAACGACTGTTTTAGTATACATAATAGTGAAAACGATTCCTACATTATTGTG
This sequence comes from Vespula vulgaris, assembly GCF_905475345.1. Lineage (NCBI taxonomy): Eukaryota > Metazoa > Arthropoda > Insecta > Hymenoptera > Vespidae > Vespula > Vespula vulgaris. The sequence continues at coordinate 2,801,050 of NC_066592.1, forward strand.
TGTTAGCGCGAGTAAGGTTTTTTCGAATTTTTTTTCTTTTGTGTATGTGTGTGTGTGTGTGTGTGTGTGTTTTTAAATTTACGACACGGAATTTTTTTCCTCGCGTCTTAAAGGGAACTCTCTCCGTATATTCTACGATTTACATCTCGCTAAACTATCTTTTAGAAAATACACGAGTAAGTATTTACGTCTATCAATCTATTCATCTATTCATCTATTTCTTCGGGGAAAGAACAAAAATAGGTGGATGCAAAATGGAAAGTAAAAAATTGTAACGCAATGCAATGTAACGTAACACGTTACGTTATTTTTCTTTTTTCCTCTCTCTCTCTCTCTCTCTCTCTCTCTCGTTTTTTTTTCTTTTCGAAAGTCTTTTGCGGGTTTTCTCGTTTCCCTTCGCCTCTCTCACCCCCATCCCTCCGCAACTATCCATCCCCATCTCATCCCACTCCCTTCAACTCTTTTCTCCTTCTCGTCTTAGCGCGAAGAAAGAAGAAACGCGGATGGATGTAAAGTAAAAAGTAAAATAGATAGATAGGTATATGTGTGTGTGCGTGCGTGTGTGTATGTGTGTGTGTGTATGTATATATGTATGTTATGTATGTACGAAGAGAATAGAATTCAAGAATATGCGCTATTATATAGTTTTGTTTTCCGATTCTTTCTCGTGCCATTTTTTTTCCTTTTTTTTTCTTAACCCATCACCCCCATCATCCCCTTCGCCCACACCCACCTCCCCACTTATTGAATGAGAATTCTTGCTTTTCAATTTTTCTTCTATTTATAGAATATTTATAAGAATATTGAAGAGGGAGGATTTTATATATATATATATATATATATATATAAACAAAAGGAAAAAGAATTTTTAATCCAGCTTTTAGGAAAATCGAGGTTCGATCGAAATTTATTGAAAAATTTAATTAAGAAATTAAATTGATCGTTAGAGCGTTTTAGAGGGGGTTTTAGAAAAAAATTTATCGAAGCACATACACATACAAAAACGTACGCGTGGATACGCGAATGATAGTTTTTATTCTTGTGCGAACGAGTGTTATAGAAAAATAAATATTCATGAACAATGTGGGAAAATAAACTCGTCGCGAAAGTTTAATAACCACGTTCGTATAGGATGAGCTAACTTATTATTCATGTACTCTGTCTCTATCTATCTTTATCTCTCTCTCTCTCTCTCTCTCTCTCTCTCTCTCTCTCTCTCTCTCTCTCTCTCTCTCCCTCTCTCTATTTCACTCTATCTCTATCACTCTATCTCTAACTTTTATTTATTCTTTTTACAGATACCACTAACATTTATCTTTACCTTATAATCGAGTTTATGTTAGAAACTTTGTACTTTCTATTTACATTTTTCCTCGACAATTTCTAGAGGATAAGTTTAATTCGCATTATTTTCATCTAATTAATAATTAAACAGTCTCGCAAGGAAAAACGAGAAAATAGTAAGAAGAAAAAGAGAGAGAGAGGGCGAAAGAAAGAGAGAGGAAGAAAGAGAGAGAGGGCGAAAGAAAGAGAGAGAGGGCGAAAGAAAGAGAGAGATGGCGAAAGAAAGAGAGAGAAAGAAAGAGAAAGAAAAAGAGAGATATGAAGAAAAATACAAAATAATAAAGGTGCGTATAGTTGTTAGTTATCTTTCTTTATAAAGTAGATATCTTTAGTGTCTCCACGTTATTGGAGCGGAAGATAATGTTCTACAAAAGTAACGAGCTGTTCGCGAAAATCTATTCTATCAACATAAACCCGTCTGTTGAACGACTGTGAGAGCATAGTCAATCGATATTCCATTTCTCATAAGGAATTGATCAAAACGAAAAAGAAATCGTAGAGGATGGCAATCGGAACAGCTTGCACGGCACCATCTTTCTACTTTCTGGTGAGCATTGAATTCTTAAATCGTTGGAATTTTCCTCTTATAGAAGTCAAATAATCTATCTCCCTTTTTCCAATTATGTATTTATTATTGGATGGATAAGTTTAAGTTAAAATCATTATATGTAATTATTAACAAACTATTTGACATGTAGTTTTCTTTTCTTTTGTCTATATATATATTTTTTCTTTTGATTATATATTTATTTTATATGTATATATATATATATATATATATATATATATATATATATGTATAGATATACAAACAATATTTATTTTCTTGTTTAACGCATACCTGACAAAACGTAACGCAAATAAAAATAATGTTATAACGTTTATTTATATAACATTTCCATTGCTATACATTTAATAATAATATTCAATCTGTAACATGAGTTTGTTATATTCGAGTTTACTTCGTTTCCTTTTTCATTTTATTAACTTAATGAATCAACTTTATAAGGGAGGAAAGAGAGAAGTATTGCAAAAAAAAAAGAAAGAAATATACAGAAATTAAAAATATTAATTAGCAATATAATGAGGTGTAACGAGTTTTCTAGGAACATAGCGAACAAACGAACGAACAGATAACAAAAAAAAAAAAAAAAGAACAAATTTTTCTAACGAATATCGTCGATTTTTAATTTAATCATCAGGACTTCGAAAATCACATATTCCTTTCGTTGGGAAATCGAACCGACGAAAAATAATAATAAATATGACTAAAAATCGAAATTTAAATATTATTACATACATTCTAAGATTATGCGTGTGTGCATTTTATACATAAGATTGAATCCAAATAAAAAGATTAAATTCAAGAGTTGATCGTAGAAAAGGGATGGATTCGTGACAAGTAAGAAACAATGTTCTTTCTACTTCTGATAGCAATAGTCTTCATCGAACCGTCTTTTTCAACCGCAAAGACTCGTACGTCTATTAAGGACGAACGTTCTAAGCTCTTCGAAAATGGGTAACGGAGGTTGAAAAGTTTAACGAATGACCGAGATCGCGAGCTTAAAGGGTTTTCCTTGCTGAGTTACGTGCGCGTACGTAAATACGAAGAAGTAGAAGGAAAAGGGACAAAAAAAAAGAAAAAGAAAAAAGAAAAAAGAAAAATTGAAAAAAAAGTTAAAAAAGAACAAAAAAATAAATAAAGAAAAATAAATGGTGGTTCACGGAAGGTTTCGTTGGTGTACCAGTTGAGCAAGAAAAAGACAATGACAAGAAGGAGAAAACTAAATGGGGGTTGTTAACCCCATCATGAAAGTTCAGAGTCCACTTTAAGTGTAATCGTTGTGTAACGCAGGTGTGTTAGTTGTTAAACTCGACGTTAAACTCGACACTATGACGAGATACGAGAACGCGTCGACTCGGAACGTTAGCGAAATCGTTTTCGCTATTATTTCCGGTCTCCGTGGCTAACGTACTGGCGCGAATTAAATGATCTTCGATATCATTTCGAATAGAGTATTGAATTTCTATTAGAAATAAATATTATAAACTTGTCTATCGTATAGTTCTATTTAAAGTTAATATATATAGAAAGAGAGAGAGATACATAGATATATACATAGATATAGGTATATAATATTATATAGATAAGATGTGTATATATATATATATGAGAAAAGGATTTTCTAGGTCAAATGTATTGTAATCGAAAGATAGAATTGGTAAAGGCCAGATGAGATTGTCTGTATTACAACGACGTTAAAATCGTTCGGACTAATTCGAGTTATATCGAATAGAATGAACATAAACAGTTTTGTGGAGTTCATTGTTTTTGTTGAAAGCTTATACTTAAAAAGGAATGAAAGAAAAAGAAAGACAATTTGTTTCCATTAACTGTGACCCGATAATGTCTGGAGACGAATAATAATGAGAAATGAAAGAAAATAATTTATAAGTGAACAGAAGTAGATACGATAACGCAAAATAGATACGGTGTATAAATAATTAAATATCACGAGTAAGTTAGAAAGTTGTATTACTTTTAAAAGAGGAGTTTCCGAGCCATACGTTATATCGATGTCAAAGAAAAAGATAAAGTGAAAGAATAACAGAAATTTAATGAATACTAATCGCCGAATAGTAGAGAAAACAATTCGAACCGATGATTATGAAAGTTATCTACATTATTTAATTTTTCTTTAGAAATGTGTGTATGTATTTGTACATATATACATATACATATATATACATACTTATATACATACACTATATACATGTGTGTAGGGGAGGTGTCAGGGTAGGGTGGGGTGGATGTGAGGTTGTGTGGGGAGGTGTGGGATAGGGTGGGGTGGATGTGTGAGGTGGGGGAGGTATATGGGTGGGGTCGTGGGATGGGAGAGGTGTATGCGGGAGATTGTGGGTGGGGGAGGTGTATGCGTGGGGTTGTAGGTGGGGGAGATGCATGGGTGGGGTCGTGGGATGGGAGAGGTGTATGCGGGAGATTGTGGGTGGGGGAGGTGTATGCGTGGGGTTGTAGGTGGGGAAGGTGCATGGGTGGGGTTGTGGGATGGGAGAGGTGTATGCGGGAGATTGTGGGTGGGGGAGGTATGTGCGTGGGGTTGTAGGTGGGGAAGGTACATGGGTGGGGTTGTGGGATGGGGGAGGTGTATGCGTGAGATTGTGGGTGGGGGAGGTGTGTGCGTGGGGTTGTAGGTGGAGAAGGTGCATGGGTGGGGTTGTGGGATGGGGGAGGTGTATGCGGGAGATTGTGGGTGGGGGAGGTATGTGCGTGGGGTTGTAGGTGAGGAAGGTGCATGGGTGGGGTTGTGGGATGGGGGAGGTGTATGCGTGAGATTGTGGGTGGGAGAGGTGTGTGCGTGGGATTATAGGTGGGGGAGGTATATGGGTGGGGTATCTGTGTACATATATACGTATGTATATATATATATATTTTTTTAATAATTATTTATTCTTAAAAAAATAATTCTTCAATACAAATTTATTAATCGTATTATATATTGATTATATTATACGAATAATTAATTATATCGTATTATAATATTACTTTTGAAACAGATGAGAGGAAATATATTTATTTCAATATGTCGAATAACTTATAACGCTTGCGTAATCACCAGATCATTATCTACCCAACAAATTATATCGACTTTATTAAGAGAGAGAGAGAGAGTAAGAGAGAAAGAGAAAGAAAGGAAGAAAGAAAGAGTGAAAGAGAGAGAGAAACAGAAGGGGAGAAAGATAGACCTCGAAGAAAACTCCTTCATGTTCTTCTTAGAACGTTATTGAAGAGAAGTATCTCACTCATTTGAGGGGTTTATACTGTCGGCACCCTTCCTAACAGAGAAAGATCACGAAGGTTTTTTCTACGAAAGGAAGAAGAGGAAGAGGAAGAAGGAGAAAATGAAGAAGGAGAAGACGAAGACGAAGAAGAAGAAGAAGGAGAGACAACCGCTATATTATGTAAGGAGAGATATACAGTTGGCTTCTGAATAATGTAGAAACCAGCGACGGCAATGTCCACACATATGTACATACATACATACATACATACATACATACATACATACGTATATACATACATATACATACATACATACGTAGGTACGTACGTACGTATGTGATATACATACATACATACATACATACATACATACATACATACATACATACATACATACATGCATGCATACATACATACATACGTACACGCTTACTATTCTCCACGTTACGAATCGTTCGGCCAGGATTTGGCATCCGTATCTGGTAATTAAGTTCCCACTCTCGTGTACCGCGCAAGTCGCTATACTAAATCGCACTGCAGCACCAGCCATGCCGATTAAAGGACCGATAATCCTACCGAGATCGATTTAACCTATGCTTCTGTATCAATTATCCAAGATGATTGATCATTATCTTTTGATATTACATCGATTTCTTATGATATTACATTGACTATTTGATATTACATTGACTTTATCTATCTATACATCTCTCTCTCTCTCTCTCTCTCTCTCTCTCTCTCTCTCTCTCTCTCTCTCTCTCTCTCTCTCTCTTGATTCGTTTAACTTCATAATATTTTTTACGATATATTTTCCTTCTTAAAATCTTTCCGATTGTACATAAGTTTCAATAGTTACTTCTCATTTACTTTATCACCGTCTAAAAAGTTTCCCTTTCTGATTTATTTCTATCTCATTTATCAATAGATTCTTTAACGTAACCGATTTCTAAAAAATTTATTTTTTTACTTTTCTATCAATATCTCTCTCTCTCTCCCCTCCTCTCTCTCTCTCTCTCCCCTCCTCTCTCTCTCTCTCTCCCTCTCTCTCTCTCTCTCTCTCTCTCTCTCTCTCTATTGTAATATTTTGATGCTTTTTCCAGTTTAAATATTTTTCTTAGCCATAGGATTGCTCAAGGTAGAAGTAGAAAGGTATATTTGAGTAAAGCAGCATTTCGTATAACGAAGTTTCTGCATTTTTCTATAGATATATATACACATATACATATATATATAAAGATATGCATATATATATACATATATATATATATATATATATATATATATATATATATATATAAGCAGTACATATTTATAGATACACTGAGATATTGTAGAAGCTTAGTATAAATATTTAATTATTGACACTTTTTCCTAGCCGAATAAAATATCCATTTTTATCCTATTCCCTTTGGTTTCCGTCCATCTAAATCTTTTTCTTCTTAACGCTAAATTTGACCAATTAAACGAACGGACGCTCAGATTCATTCAGGAGAAACTCGATTGTGTCTATGTTCCGGAACATCGTACGAATATTCCGCGCGACACGGGAAATCAACTGCGCGGAAGTTCGAAGGATCGAACAACGTACATACATGAGAATGTAATCAATCGGGTATTATTCGTCGAACGATGGTCAATATTCGTTCACATTACATCGGCTTCATTATGCGGCCCATATTGATTCGAGTTAGACAGTTAGGTATCTAGGGTATGTGCATAATCTCAGTACTATAGTCGAAACTTTTGTTTATCCTGTTGTCAAAAAACATCGAGAATTACAATAAAAAATTTAGTCATCGCGCTCGAATTCGCCTTTTTTATGCTAACTTTTGTTTCCATTCGATATCCGAAATTTTCGACGTTCATGCGATATTTTATTCGTTTGTTTTCTTGTTTTGTTTTGTTTTTTCGAAAGAAAGAGAAACAACAACGACAACGCGTAGAAATAACGATTTCATAATTGATCCTATCAAAAAGGTCAGCCTATCCTTTCGAGTAAAAAATTTTTTTCTTTTATTCCTTTTTTTTTCTTTTTTTTTTTTTTTTTGACAGTCCACTCCCCGTTATAAATCGCAACGGGAATGAGTTCGTTCGCCTGGCAACATACCCCGGCTAGCTTCGAGAGGGTTGTAATTTAACGCTTGTCAGAAAAACCCACGCTATTTCCTTGTTACGCGGTCGAGACTAATAGCGTCACGGGAAATGATATAACCTCTCGTAACGAAAAAAATGTTGGTTCGTTGCGATTCTACGAGCTCGTCGAAATATGTCAACATTAGTGGACAAGCATCGATGAATAATAGGGAGGGGGTGGTAGGAAAGTGTAGGGAAGGAGAAGGAGGAGGGGAGAGGAGAAAAAATTAAAACTGAAATAAAAAATGATAGGAAGGGAAGAGCGTACGTGATAATCTTGATAAAGACCTTGATAAGGACCCTCTTTTCTTTTTTTTTTTCGGCAGCGTCCTCCGTCGTGATTTTTTCTTTCTTTTCTTTCGTGCGTTCGTTTGTCTGTCTGTTTGTCTGTTTGTTTGTTTGTTTGTTTGTTTGCTTGTTTTTGTTCTCCAATATCTTCTCAAACGGATCACCGACAGATATATTTTTGATGATACGTCTTCTATCATTACGAAGAAGGTTATTGATCATACTCGAACAGAAAAGAAGGAGAAACCGAAGCGAGAAAGGATGCGATCATCTAACCGGCTTCGCGATCCATCTAACCAGCAAAACGTTCAGTTTCTACACGACAGTCCTTTAAGCGCGAACGACGACGAGCAAAAGAAAAAGCTGAGTGGACGGGGATAGGAGTGCGAGTAGGAGGTGGAAACGGTCAGGGACGATGGAAAATCCACTAGGGGAGTACGAGCAATTCCTGTAATCCCATATGATCAAAAGCGTCATCTAATACGAAATCACTTTCTTAAGCCGTTATAGTAATTAAAAATTAAAGAAATTTCTATTATTTCACAACGATAGGATAACGATAATTTATATATCTTAATTTAAAACGGCACGCTAGAAATGAAATTACTTGTTGAAAATGTTCTTTTTTTGTTGACTAATGCGAGACGTGTAAAAGAAAAGGAATAAAAAAAGAAGAAAAAAATATAAAAAAGAAAAGGGAAACAAATTTTTCGCACGAAAGAAGAGAACGTAACGTGAAGTGCGAAATACCAGGAGAATTGAATGTTTTCTTTTTTCTTTTCTTTTTTTCCCATCCACCCCCCCCCCCCCCCTCCCACCCTCCTTTTTTTTTTCTTTCTTTTACTTTAAACTTACCGCGCAGCACATTCATTCGTCATTTTTGGCACGTACACTCGAAACCAAAACTAACGAGGTTAACTTCGTTAACGAGATCTTTTCTTTTATATATATATATATATATATATATATATATATATATATATAAATTTTCTTCCTCTCCTCTCTCTTTCTCTCTCTCTTTAATTTTCTTTATCTACGTTAACATATGTAAGACTTAATAAATTAATTGATTTGTCGTAATAATTGTACATAATCATTATATTGAAGATTACTTAAAAATTTTCGTGAGAATTGATTAATTTAATTGCTTTTAATTACAATGAATTTTCGTATCGATCGTATTGCGTATTCTCTAGTATTGTTGTTTCACGTGTATTTATCTATATGTGTCTGTCATCTATATATGTCTGTATGTGCACGTATATATCTATATATGTATGCATGAATGTATGTATCTACCTACGCACGGACATAGGACAGTGGTCCAACTGGAAGAGCGAATTTGCAAACAAATTACGATTAAAGCGATCACTCGGTACACTTTCGAGAACGAGATTCGATCCTAAAGAAGATCGATAGATCGAATCGATATAAGTAACGACCAGATTTATTAGTTTTCTAAGACCTCCTCCTCTTTCCTCGTTGATCTTTCTATAACGACCTAATTTCTAATTGCCTTCACGATCGACCACTTCCTCCTTTCAATTTCTCTTTTTTTTTTCTTCCTTCCTTTTTCTTTTCTCTCTTATTTTTTTACTCTCCTCCTTCTTTTATTTTTTCTTTTTATCCCTCGGAGGTAATAGAGCAAAGTGAGGAAAGGTCTCTTTTTAAGGAGGCAGAAACTAACGAACGGATCGAAAAAGTTCAAGAAGATTTGTAATAGTATTTTGCATCGGGAGAATGACACAGCTCTAATGAAGCTGTTTTCTTAACCCTTATTTGAGCTTTCTCGCTTATCAACATAATAATTAGGATCATTTTTCTAATAATAGACTTCTTTGTTCGAATACGACGTTTTATATATATATGTGTGAGTGTAAGTTGTCTTAAAAGTTATTATCTAGAAGTATTGGTTAATTAAGTAGAATTTTTATGAATAATGAATTGAAGATATAAAAACGATATATATATATATATATATATATATATATATATATATATTTGAAAGCGAGTTAACCGCAAAGGAATTAATTCTGTTTGTACATCTCTTCGTCAGGTATCTCTATCGCAAACGTTTATATCATAAATGCGAAAACTAAATCGATTAACACTTTTACATACATGAGAAGGGAAGGATCGTGGTTTTATCCCTTAATATAATTTTCTTAAATGAATTTAACACTTCGAATTTGATTAATTTGGGCGTACATTAAATTTTAAAGTCAGTCTAGAATATCGTTCCTTTACAGTATTTCGAAATGGATTGCGACTTTTGAGAGTGTCTGTATCTTCAAATCAGTACGCGTACTCGTTTTTAAAATGACGTTAAGTATATACATGCGTGTATGTGTGTATATATATATATATATATATATATATATATATATATATAATCCTACACTTCATTTTCGTCGACGAATGCACACAAAGTGAACATGGATAAGAGAAGAGAAGAGAAAAGAAAAAAAGAGAAGAAAAAATTAAAACCCGAATTTCGTCTTAACATTGATAAAGAAAACGAAGAAGAAGAAGAAGAAGTAAAAAATAAAGAAAGAAAGAAAGAAAAAAATTCAGTAAGTACTTTCAGAAAATCCTTCTATTCATAATTAATAAGATAGGATTACGTACTAAGGTTACGTTCGTATCGTATGAAAACATTTTGTGCATAACGCGGTGAAAATTAGCCTCTTCATTAACCGCTTGCTCGAGATTTACTCAAGATAACGAGGATACCCTTCGTAATTGAAAATTTGCTTCTAGCGTTAATAACGACCGACGTCAATTCTGTAGCGGTGAAATTCGTTCGAGCGCGAATTCCTCGCAGTTGCGGGGGTTTCTCTTCATTGAGATTTTCGCGTGTTATCTGGGACAATCAATTAGATTGTTATCTAAAAGAAAAAGAAAGGGAGAAAAGATAAGAGATAAAAAAAGAAAGATAAAGAAAAAGAAAAAGTATCAGAGAAATATTACGTTGGACGAGTTACAGAAAATCGACCAACGTAAATCTTTTTTCTTTCTCTGTTTCTTTTTCTTTTTGTTTCTTTCATTTTTTATTTTTCTTTCTTCTTTCCTTTTCTTTTCTTTTTCTTTTTTTTTTTTTTTCTACAACAGGACAACGATCTCCCACACGCGAAGTTTCTCACGCGATACATAAATTGATGATAAGTTAACAAATTGACCACTACGATAAGCTGATAAAGAGAAAAGAGAAAAACAAAAGGAAGGATTTTCTGTAGAGATTACGTCAGAAATATTCGTGGGATATATCTTAATCGCTCTTGCTAAAATAACAATGACGATTAAATTATAATGGTATCTATAATTGAATACATATAAAGTTTCATTATCCCACATATCATGATATTAATAAACAAATTACGAGGTAGAGATATATATTATTCCGTGTGATTAATATGTAAATTAAACACGTCCGGAAATTTGATTTTGACGAATCTGCATCCATGCTCGCGTTTATTACTTTCGACACTTGTAAAAAAAAGGAAAAAAAGGCGAGAAAAAAAAAGATTAATGAGAACGTATATCAGGGTATACGTATAAATATAAAATTTTAATAAAAAGTATTATTAAAAATTATAAATATATATCTATACACATATATACACATCAAAGTTACAAAACTACCTATATAAAAGTATATCTATATAAAAGTATACGTATATACGTATATATATATAAAGAATGATATAATTTATCCATCGCGTAAAATGTGGAAACAGGATTTACTCGTACGTTAATTAACGCACGGATAAGTCAATGTGAGGGTTGTGAAATTTCAGTCAATGATATATATTCGAGCTTTTAAGATCGAAACGTTATTCGAGTTCACGCCCGTAATTGAACGCTCGATTTAAAGGGTTACTTTGCGGGACGTCTTTCGAATGAGAGTGATAGAAAAAGAGAGAGAGAGAGAGAAAGACAAAGAAATAAAAAAAGTTAGAATAATAGAATTTAAAAGTTACTTAAACGAGATAGATGACAGAGAAAACTAACTGTAGATCTATAAGAAGGGACAACGAAGTTTGTAATGATGGTAGAGACTGACTGACTGAAAAGAATATCGGATTAATTCGATGAAAAAAGGGAAAACCGAAAAAGTAGAAGAAGAAGAAGGAGGTTTGAGACCGCAAAGAAATGGCTGTAAGATAAAGAGAGATAGAAAGAGAAAGAGATACAAAATAAAAGAAGGAACGAAAGTTGACGAAACGATACAAAAAGAAATATATGAATCGAAACTACTGTGAAATCGTGGAATTAGGTTAGAAAGACGTGAAATTTCGGTATAACGCATCGAACGTTGTTTTAATATCTTTCGTCGGAGTCGCGTTTTTGAGAGAATGTGTTAACGACAATCGATCGACGAGCTGTCACTTACGTGCAGGTTTTTTCCCCTGTCTCCGTCTGCTTCCTCCCTCTAGCCTGTTTTCTTCCGTCTCTGTCAGCCGATCTCTTTTCCACCCTTGTCCTCGTTCTACTGCGTTAGAGATAGTCAGCGTCTCTCTCAAGGATGTCGTTGCCGATGATGGCAGTGATCGTCCCTATCAAACGTCAACATACGATCTATTCTTCGTATCTACGTCAATAAACTTAACATCGAATTTTTTCTCATACTCTCTCTCTCTCTCTCTCTCTCTCTCACACTCTCTCTCTCTCTCTCTCTCTCTCTCTCTCTCTCTCTCTCTCTCTGTCTTTCTACTTACCTTTTTTTCTTTTCAGTCAGCTTACTCGTTGTCTCCGTCTCTGACCGTCTCTCGTTCTTTTTCTCTTTCTCTCGCTTTCTTCTTTCTTTCTATGTCTCTTTCTCTTCTTCTTCTTCTCGTACTTCTTTATCTATTTTACTTTCTCCCACAATATCTTCAAAATTTCTCAAAGTATAGATATAGAGAATCGTAGAAAGGTGAAGAAGAAAAGGAGAAAGAAGAGAGAAGATAGATATCGCGGTATCGTCGAAAAAATCGGATTATTGCAAGATATTGTCACTATCAGTGACAATTAGAGGATGAGATGGATAGAATATATGTGTATATGAGAAAAATTGAGATAGAGAAAAATCGACAAATATAGCAAGGAGTGAATGGTAAAGGTAAATCGAGCGCGGATAATCGGACCTGCCAGAGAGGATTCTAGAACCGTGTCCTTCTTCGACGCCGATCCGAATTGTACTGGCCGGTTCAGCCCTTTACTCTCTCCGAGGTAGCTACCGAAGAGGGAGGAGTAGAGATGGAGACAGAGGAGAAGAGGGAGGAGAGAGAGAGAAAGAATCTGTGGAGGGGCAGGGATAAACATAGTGGAGGCAACCGAGAGGAAAGAGAGAGAGGGAAGATGTGGGAGGAGAAAATGAGGAGAGAGGGTACATAGTGTACATATATACATATATACATATATACATGTGTTTGTGTGTGTGTGTGTGTGTGTGTGTCTCTCTCTCTCTCCCCTCTCTTCCTCTCTTCCTCTTTCTCTCCCCCTCTCACTCTCATATAGTATCCACACTACTGAAAACCACGGTGGTAGATTTCGCGCGACTCCCACGAGGCTAAGGATGCTGAGGGAAGTAAAGGAAGCAAAGATAGGAAGGAAAGAGAAAGAGATAGAAAGAGAAAATTGGTGGGAGGTGTTCTGAGAGTAAGAAGGGAGGATCGAGTATGGTGTGTCCGTACGCTGCTCTACTACTGGCCAGTCTTCTGTACCTTTACGAAATTAAAACAAAAAGGCGCTGAGAAAAGGCAGATAGTGACGCCTTGCTCTCTGGATCATTTGGGAACATCATTTTCTTTAAAGCAAAAGAGAACTATCTCTTTTTTTCACTCGCTCTTTCTCTTTCGCTCTTTCTTTCTTTCTTTCTTTCTTTCTTTCTCTTTCTCTTTCTCTTTCTCTTTCTCTCTCTCTCTCTCTCTTTTCTTCTTCGTCCTAAATTCGATCCCAAATTTGCAATAATATATATTATAATTCCGTCAGTTTATGTTAAATTCTCTTGTTATTGTTATTGCATTCCTCATGATCTATCTCACGACCTCACATGAGGCTAGTCCAAATTGAATAATTTGTCTGTTTATCTGTTTATCTTTCTGTTAAGTTTTGTTTATATATATGCGGAGATATTAGTTTGGTAGTATTCTATTTCCTTTCATTAACCATCGGTAGATATTTATTTTTTAGTACAATGTCGAAATGAAATATTTTGTGTTTTGTTCTCTCCGTTTCTCTTTCTCTCTCTATCTCTTCCTCTCTCCCGGATATATATATATATATATATATATATATATATATATAAAATGTAACAATAGTTTTGTATATGCGCGCTTGCGAAACGTCTAAGTCAATTTAATAAATTAAATTTAATAAGAAAAAAAATATATATATATACTTCTTCAGCGTCTTCCAAGTCTTTTCAAATGACTTTTTAGAGAAATTCTTCTGACTTTTTTAATATTATATATTAATGTTAAGTGCACGTATAAAGTGAGATATTTAAATAAAAATGTTCAAGTGTCTCGATTGCTTACATAGAACATGTGAAAAAAGTCATTGAGGAAAAGTAAAGCTTGGTGAAAATTTTCTTTCCTTGTCGTTATTACTCGGTTCTTTGAACGTCGTGCAGAAAATTTTCTTTGAAAAATAATTTTGTATACAAAAGCGATAGGTACACGAAGTCACGCCCTGCATATTACGCGCACACACATACTATATATATATATATATATATATATATAAATATATATATATCTATGTTATTTGCATAATTAACGTTCCACTAACTTTCGTCCTTTTCTTTTATTTCCCCTTTCTTTTTTCTAATTTTTCTTCATTTCACCCGACAACGATTCAGAACTCTTTAGGTACATACATAGCTGACCTTAAGAGACAGTTTTCTTATGACGTCGACGACAGTCTGGTATCAGAAAAGAAGCTCTTGGATTCGAAAAAAGAACAGAAAGAAAAAAGGGAATGGAGAAAACGAAAAGCGCGAAAACGAAGTGCGCTTGTTCTTTCAACTTTTCCGCGTAGAGAAAGAGAGAGAATAGAAAGAGAGAGAGAGAGAGAAAGAGAAAGAGAAAGAGAAAGAGAGAGAGAGAGAGAAAGAGAGAGAGAGAGAGAAAGAGAACATCGGCTACCGGCTTATCCCGCAGCTTTTTCCATGAAAGATTTAGGAACGACGCGAGATTTAGCCGTTTCACGTTTCTTCTTTACTAGATTCCAGAAGTAATACCGACTGTTTCAAATTCGACCAATGTTAGTATTGGAGAAAAGTCGAATTTTACTATATCTACGCAATCCACACACACGCGCGCGCGCGCGTGCGCGCGCGCGCGCGTGTGTGTGTGTGTGTATACACTTATCTTACTCTTTCAGTCTTTTTATCCTCTTTTTTTGATGTTGTACGAAAAAGAAAAAGAAAGTGAGACAGAAAGAGAGAAAGAGAGAGAGAGCGAGAGAGAGAAACAGAACGATGGAAGGATACGGTAGTACGAATAAAGAGGGTGAAAAAAACTCCCGTACAGGTAGGGCAGAGTTGCCTGCAATTACCCGCGACAAAGCGCGTTAAATTTCCTGAAATTACTGGCCCGTGTTTCAGGTCGTACACGAGCGCTCTCTCGGTACCCTGCCTTTCATTTCCACCAACCAACCTTCGGTCCCTTCTCTCTCTCTCTCTCTCTCTCTATATATATATATATATATATATATATATATAGAGAGAGAGAGAGAGAGAGAGAGATATCTTACTCTTTCTCTTTAGCTTCGAATTCAGCTCTCTTCCGAAACTCGTTTCTTCCCTTTTTCCTCTCGAGACTGCTCTTTCGTCGCCTTTCCTGGTCGGTCGGTTGGTCGAAGAACGAGATAAAGCTCAATGAGCATAGAAAGAAAGAAAGAAAAAGGAAAGAAAGAAAGAAAGTAAGAAAGAAAGAAAGAAAGTGGACGAGACTGATCTGTGAAATGGTGACTTTCTAGGACGAAGGACGATCATTGGCTTGTCTAGTGGATATGGAATGACGGTAACGTGTGAAAAGGAAGACTACGCAGAGAACATACATAAACGACATGAGAGAGCATGAGAGTGAGAGCGAAAACAAGAGAGAGGGAGAGAGAGAGAGAGAGAAAGAGAGAAATGCTATGAGAAACGAGGGAGGAAGCAAAGATTAATGACGAGCTTTCCTCAGCGGCGATTCGAATTTCGTGCTAATGGGGATAGGCAGGATATTTTAAGGATAACCCAAGAGACACACGCTCCTGGCTATATCTCTCGGTAGTAGATACGTGAAGCAGGCGCGACCGCTCCACCCAGTTTGCAGGGATCTTCGGTATATATGTGCGTGTATGTGTTTTGTATATGTATGTGTGTGTGTGTGTGTGTGTATGTCACATGTGTATATGCATGTTGTGTAGATATACGTGTGTTCGCGTATATCCAATCGTTCTATACAAGTAAATATCTAGCTAAGATGTATGCGTGTACTTTATGCACAAAGAACGCTATGACCGATAACAGAGGAAGATGCTGCGCTCGTGAGAAAAGAAAAAAGAATATGACAGAGAAAGAGAGAAAGAGAAAGAGAGAAAGAGAAAGAGAGAGAGAGAGAGTAAATACGTGAAAACGCGTGTGCACTGCCAAAGAAAGTCATAAAGAGAGATATTGGAAGAGCAAAGGAATACGAAAATAAAGATGGACGTCCTATAGTTCTATGTTTATACGATGCACCTCTTATTTTATTTAAAAACATCGAAGCCGCCTTAAAATTTACGGATACGATGTTTTTTCATATCTTTATCTTCTTTCCTTCTTACTTCTTACATTTCTTACTATCGTTATTATTTTTTTTTGTTTGTTTGGCTTTTTTTTGTTTTTTTTTTTTGTTTTTGTCTTTCTTTTTTGTCCTCTTTATGCTTCTAAGTCTTCCAATATTTAATTGTTTTTCTATTTCTTTTTCGTACGATTTCGTTAGATAGACGATTCTTCTTTCTTTTCGATTCTCTTCATCATCGTTTTTTAATAAACGATACTCTCTCGTGGTCTTTACTTTCTCGAATATTTCGAGTTAGCTATCTCTTCCTTTGTTTTTTTTTTAAGCTTCCGAAGGTAAACAAATTTTGTAATAAATTCGTAATAAAATAAACAGCACAGTTCGATGATACTAGCTATTGACATATAATACGTATGCACTTAACTTATATGATCTTGTAGGATGGTATTGTAGAGTTGAGAAATTTGATTCCCCGTTGAGATCTCGTAACATTTCTCGTCACTTTGAGCAGTCAATTGATGCTGAAATGTATCGTTCGGTTAGTCGTTGGTAAATCGTAATAGTAGCAGTAGTACTAGTAGTAGTAGCAGCAGTAGCAGTGGCAATAGTCGTAATCGTAGATGAGAAAGGATGAACGAATCGAATGCACTTTGGTTAAACGAAAAGTGAACTTGTCAAAAATGAAGAGTTCTTATCTCCATCTACAATTATATACTACTTTGTATACTTACTCCGTATATTTTCTATATTATGTTTAAAAGTAATAAAACTAGTTAAGAATTTTTCATTTCAAATAGAAACCGTCTGATCTTTCAAATAAAATATATCAATATCATAGAGATCTTTCCGATTATAAAATTTAGTTGACTTATCGAATACATATACACGTGTATATATATGTATGTATATATATGTATATATATATATATATATATATATATATATATATCAGAGCATTTTGATATCGATTGGTAGTTACTTATGAAATACGATAAACGTTAGTGACCAATGAGAATGATACTAGAGAGTATGCTATCGAAACTTGTAAGTAATGCTATTCGAAATCATATAAATACTTTCTTATGATAATATTATATACGTATATGGTGAGGGATGTTGAAGAGAGAGAGAAGGTTGTATACCTATTAACATGTAGTACATACGTCTGTATATATGTAAATGTTACAAGTCGATATCCATCTACGTATGTCGATTCTTTATATCCATATTCGATGATAACAAAAATCATATTTTAAAATCACGTAGCTCGGGTGTCTAATGCATCTTAAAATGTACTTGCAAAACAGAAAAGACTGAAGTAGAGAAAGGGAGAGAAAGAGAGAAAGAGAAAGAAAAAGAGAAAGAAAGAAAGAAAGAAAGAAAGAAAGAAAGAAAGAAAGAGAGACAGAGAGAAAGAAAAAAAAGAAATACATAGATAAGGTGAAAGGTAGGATATAAGGAAAGTTAAGTTTTTCATTGAGAGAAAAGATTGAAGGGGAAAGCCGCGGAATACTTGAGAAAATTATTTCACGCACGATCGACGACTAACGGCGAGCAAAAGAACGTTTCTTCGCAGTTATCGAGAAAACAGAATGAAGAGGAAAAGGAAAATGAAGAACAGAGGAACCGAACGAAATTAACACTAACCATACCAATGTTTCGCTATACCGATTCTTACCATAACCGATCATTTGACTGTGGTGTACAAAATTTTACGTAATAAATGTTGTTTGTTTCGGCTACAATTGTCAATTTATTGTAAGAAGTAATGTTCATAACTTTTAAATAATAATAAAATAACTACTCATATATTTTCGTTTTTATATACACCATCCGTCTAAAAAGTTCCGAGATTAAATTAATTAAAATTAGAGAAATGTTAAGATGGAGGTTTCAATGGTTCAGGTGTTTTACATAGACTTTCCTCACTTGAATACAATGCATAGAATGTTCGTACAATCTTGAGAAATTATCAGAAAAGTCCTTCTTTGAGATGTTGTTTTACTCGCGCGTCACGGGTTTCGTCTTGCTACACGATAATGCACCTGCTTGCACGGCTGCACTTGTAATGGTTTCTAGCGAAAAAATAAGTGCCAGTTCTCAACTACTCTCCACATTCACCCGATTTGATACCGAGTGACTTTTTTTTATTCCCCAAAATAAAAATCCACACGAAGAATACACCCTTTGACGACATAATCGACATTTAAGTCATTGTGACACGCGAGTGAAACAACGTCAGACAAAGAAAGACTTTTTTGATAGTTTTTCATGATTATACGAGCATTCTGTGCATTGTATTCAAGTAGAATAAGTCTATGTAAAATATGTGAACCATTGAAACCATCATCTTAAAGTTTTTCTATTTTTTTATTGATCCAATCTCGGAACTTTTTGAACAGACGGTGTATATCGTACGTAACACATCACAGTGACAGTCTTTGCTTTACTTTGAAATAAACGAATGATGGTTTTCATTTATTTAATGGCATCTTTTTGCAAATGTTAATATTCTCCTTCTTACATTTACCGCAGATATATCTTTTACTAATTATACAAGATTTAGTTGTTTTGTTTTCTTTGCACAATCGCATCTGGCATGTTTTTTTGCGAAATATTGCCTCGGCCACTTGATATTCTCTTGATATTCTTTTTCTTCTTAGAAAAATCAGTGATATTCTTCGGCTAGTTCTTCTGTTATTTTTAGTAGAAATTGTTGTCTGGATATATTTGCTCCACTTGTTTCTTTATAAATAATCCATGCATTTCTACCAGTCAAATCAAATATGTTGAAAGAAACTTGTACGGATCATTTATAAGATCTTGCTTTAACGCTGTACTTTCTTGCTATTTGATCGTTCGCATCGACGCCGAATTTGGTTTTGTTATAATATGCAACTATTTTAAGTATTCCCTTTCTGCCATTATTGATTTTTATTATTTTATGCTTTAAACTTAGTATTGTAACTTTGTTGGATGATTTATAAATTGTTAGAATACAATTATTTGTTTTGTAAAGTACAATTGAGAAACGTTTCAATTCGTCTTTTGCTGATTTTACTAGCTGGGATAATTCTCTTCTGTTACTCCAAATAATATTGTTCGTTTCGTCAATAATTTTGTCGCCAGTGATGCGCTCGTGAAAAAGTTGTCCGTCGGAATATTTCTCCAACGTCCAGTAAATATTTCAACTATTTTGAGGACAACAAATTTATCGAATGGTATTAACGATCGAAATTCTTCTTTTTCCAAATATGGAAAACTCTGTATTGTATTTACTATTGGTATCCGACGCTAATGAAAATTTGATGCCAAATTTATCACACTTATTTATACATACTACGTAGTATGTAAATTTACATCTTACTTTTGTAGGGAATTAGTTGCTCGTCAACAATCAAATTCATATCAGGCTTATAACTGTTTTGATTATTCTCAATAACTCTCTGTTCATTACATGTAAAATTAAAGCAAAAACCTGTTAAGCTCAAGATAACCTCAAGTTCAAAGATAACATTCCAAGTAGAAAAATTTAGAAAATGATAAAGAATTTGTACACCGGTTATGGTAAGAAACGGGGTGACAAATTTTTCTCAGAAGAAACAAAAGAAAAAAAAGCCGAAGGTGAGAAATTGATTAACAAGAGAATCTAAGACTTCGTAGTAATAGTTTATGATGATATATATAATGAAAAAAATAATATATATGTATAAATTCAAAATGAAATCGTGAATCGGTCAAATGATCGGCTTTGGTACGGTTAGTGTTAAACGGAGAGGGATTGTTCGTCGTATTTTCTTTTTTATTTTATGTTTTTTTTCGTCTCCCTATAAATGAAGATTTTTTATGTCTCTTTTTTTTAATGTCTTAGAATGTTTCGACCTTTCCTATCTTTCTTTCTTTTTTTTTTTTATTATTATTATTATTCCATTAGCAACAATTTTTGCTTTCGATCTTCTCTTGAAATAGATTTGAAATTTCGATACTCTCGATTCCGATTTACAAATTCAGATTCCATTAACGTTAATTGTAAAAGAATAATCACGATATAGATTCAATTTGCATCGATCTGTTCGCAAATGAAC
Organism: Vespula vulgaris; assembly: GCF_905475345.1. Lineage (NCBI taxonomy): Eukaryota > Metazoa > Arthropoda > Insecta > Hymenoptera > Vespidae > Vespula > Vespula vulgaris. Next base: position 2,821,458 of record NC_066592.1, read on the forward strand.
AACATGCGGATAAATGCACGTAAGTATCTCTAATGTAAGTGCATATATCTCGTCGAAAAATATAAGATCGATTTTTTCGAATCTAAAGATCGGAAAGGATATAAATGTTTCATTTCAGCAATAAATTTCTATTAGATATTTCTTTTCTCTTTCTCTGTCTCTCTTTTTTTCCTTTCCTTTCTTCTCTTTTCTTTTTCGTTATTCCTTTCGTTAGATATCAGTACTTTTTCGATACCACGTCGCTCACACCAATTCACCCTATAGAATAAATCTGATATAAATCGGATAGCTCAAACCATTTCAATGGAAAATCGATATAACCTACTGGAATCCTAATCCATCGAAAACTCGAAATTCGCTTCAAAAACGGTCGCGAAATCCGACGCGAGAACGCGCTTCTCTCTATCTATCTATATTCCTTACAACAACAACAACGACGATGACAACAATAACAATAACAACAACAATAATAACAACAACAGCAACAAAAGCAAAAAAGAAAAACATGGAGAAGGATACAAAAAGTGTTTTTAGAAAATAAACGAATAAAAAAAGAAGAGAAAAGGAAAAACAAAACGATTGGATCTATCTGTTCGCGAATATAGAACTATTATTTCATTTTATCCGAATCCATACACACGTGGAAAGATACATACGTGTTTATACATGTGTACACCGTCTGTCCAAAAAGTTTCGAGACTGGATTAATAAAAAATAGAAACACGCTAAGATGGTTTCAATGATTCAAATGTTCTACACAGACTTACCCCACTTGAATAAAATGCAAAGAATGCTCGTACAACCATGAAAAACTATCAGAAAAGTCTTTCTTTGGGATGTTGTTTCACTCGCGTGTCACGACGACTTGAATGTCGATTATGTCGTCGAAGCGTGTATTCTTCGTGTGAATTTTTATTTTGGGGAATAAAAAAAAGTCACTCGGTATCAAATCGGATGAATATGGAGGATAGTTGAGAACTGGCACTTATTTTTTAGAAGCTAGAAATCATTACAAGTGCAGCCGTGTGACCGGGTGCATTGTCGTGTAGCAAGTAGAAACCCGTGACGCGCGAGTAAAACAACATCTCAAAGAAGGACTTTTCTGATAATTCCTCAAGATTGTACGAACATTCTATGCATTGTATTCAAGTGAGGAAAATCTATGTAGAACGTTTGAATCATTGAAACAACCATCTTAACGCTTCTCTATTTTTTCCGCTTCTCTATTAATCCAATCTCGGAAGTTCTTGGACAGACGATGTATATACGTTACACACACAGACACACAGACACACACATAGTATCCTCAAGCAAAAAGTATCCACTAGGATTGAAATCCAATGATTTTTTGTAAATATCCCAAGACAGGTAAATCTTATTTTCAAAAAAGGAGATTTCTCATAAATTCACTTAGTTTAGGTTACTCCCTTAAGGGTCGACAACCCCTCTTAATAATCTTGAATGACAGCAGGAGTCAAGTGACGTACCATTTGAAACGACTTTTAATTTTCCTTAGAACGATGCTATTTGTTTCTTGTTACAACTTTTGAATCAATAGTTTTCAAGAACATACGTTGTTACAAAGTTTCTGCTTGAGAATAACTAGTATTTTATTAAATGTTCGAAATCTGTATCGTCGACCTCCATGCAGTAATAAAGTCTTTGCTCTGTGTTATGTCTACATATATGTGCGTATATATACATATACATATATACGCATTATATACCTTTCATACTTATATACCTAAAGGTATTTAGTATATAGTAATATTAGTGTAACTATAGTTAGGACTTACGTAAAACTTCGTAGGTCTGATAATGACCAATTTAGCGCGACTCGGCTTTAGTTTAATTAACGAGGACAACTTATCGGGATATTGTAAGCTGATTTTCGAGATAGAACGAAATAGAAGATGATTTTTCTAGTTTTATATAGATAGATATATACGTATGTAGGTATGTACGCATATATTATATATTTATCTACAGGTAAAGTGAGATACTCCTTAATGATAACTCGCAATATCGTCGATCGTGCACTTGAATCATTAGCACATAACAATAGCTAAAATCCGCGTTCAGGACGTAGAGATTCGTATCCGAAGATAATAAGTTTATATCCGTCGGATCTAGCACGAGCGCTTTAATGAGGCATCCACTACTGACGACGTAGCTAAGAGATTTTCCTGCTTTTATCTTTTCTTCTTTCCATATTACTTTCTCTCTTTCTTTTTTACTTCTTTCCACGTTTTACAATTTGCACGATCCCAGAGAAAAGCTTTAATCCTTTTCTTTCAACTTTATCACGTCCTATCGCATTATTTGGACTTAACGAAACGTTAGAAACAACGGGCACCTAACACACACACACACACACACACACACACACACACACACATACACACGATAGACACGTATATACCAACATATTATTATAAAAATTTTGTCGATAAACCGAGAACGGGATCTAGGATGAACGAAAAACGAATAAATAATAATCATAAATAAGTAAAACGAAAGAAAGAAAAACTAGAAGAAAATAATAACCAAACAAAAAAAAGAAAAATAGGAAGAAGAAGAAGAAGAAGAAGAAAGAGAAAAGTGAATTCGAATGATCGGTCACCACACCGAGAAAGATTTAAAGTTATCGGATATTTCCTCACGAAGCACTCGAATAAGAAGGTGACCTAATTTTTGAATCACCGGGCAAGGTTTAAGGGCATCTACTGCGAATTAATGAATAGAAGAGCAGAAGGGATATTAAAAATTGGAAACGAGTAATAACAAGTTTTAATTATCGAAAGAATTTCAAATGAAATCATGCTATTCGAATAGCAGCACGGGTTGCCGATACGAAATTATTCGCGAGAGGGCTAAAAAGAAGGGAAAGAGAAGAGAAGAGAAGAGAAGAGAAGAGAAGAGAAGAGAAGAGAAGAGAAGAGAAGAGAAGAGAAGAGAAGAGAAGAGAAGAGAAGAGAGGAGAAGAGAAGAGAAGAGAAGAGAAGAGAAGAGAAGAGAAGAGAAGAAGAAGAGAGAGAGAGAGAGAAAGAGAGATAGGAAAGAAAGAAGAAAAGAGAAGAACAGAGAAAAAGGGTGAAAGAAAGAAAAAATAAGTGAGAGAAGGAAGACGATATTTATGTATCGCAATTATAATAACTCCGACGGTAATCTCCTTTAGCAACTACGCGCGTAGAAACTTAGTTAACTTATTACTAAAGCAGCTCAAACCTGACGTAGTTTTGCTACCTCTTATGATTTATACGTATGTACGTACGTACGTACGTACGTACGTACGTAGGTACGTATATACATACATATGATTCAACCCGTTACTTGTCTGTCCTAATGACTCTCTGTCCTAATTATACCTACATCACATGGTTTTTTCTCTTATCGTATATGTGAAAGAGTTCGTTAAATTCATAGGTAGAAAAATGTTATACGAGATCGGTCTACATGCATGGATATAAATTAGTTGAATAATAGGAAATAAAAGAGAGAGAAAGAGGAAGAGAACGAGAGAGATGATAATATTTTCTTATC
>NC_066592.1:2827500-2895000 GCF_905475345.1 Vespula vulgaris
ACGCATGTCGTGTAGCTAAAAGAAATCCGTGATATATGAATAAAATAACATCCCAAAGAAGAACTTTTCTGAGTTTCTCAAGATTGTATGAGCAATCTGTGCGTTGTACTCGAGTTGGGAAAGTCTATGTAGAACATCCGAACCGTCGAAACCGCCATCTTAACGTTTCCCTATTTTTTATTAATCCAGTCTCGGAACTTTTTGACAGACTGATATGTATTATTTTAGAGATATATATGTGTATATATAAAACCATATGGTATATATATATATATACACGATACATAGACCTAATATATCAATCGAAGAAAGAAAGATAAAAAAGTCGAATTGCTCTTAATGGTTTATATAGTCGGATAGAACGTCATCTTGATCGATTTATTTAATTTTTTTTTTAATAAGGCTATATCAAAGTTAATACTTTTTGTAATGAAAAAGTCATGTCAATGTAAAAAGAACGAAATAAAATGAATATGAGGGAGAGGAATGTATTTGATGTGTGTGTGTGTGTGTATGTGTGTGTGGCAAGGGAATTAAAGGTTAGAATTGCTTTCTCTTTTTCTCTTTCTCTCTTTTTCAAAGATTCTTATCTTCCCTTAACTAACCTTTATACCACGAATAGACGACTATAGTCGATATCCTTGTCAGGTTTCTCTCTCCTAATTTATAACGCCTTAACAGCGAAGAAACCTTTCCTTCGCAAATTTGCTTCTTACGGCAATAAGTCACTTGTGGTTGGGCGTCAATACACGTACAAGACACATAAACGCGCATACGTACACAGGTAATCTCTATTACAGACGCACAGTACGAGTTTTATTAGTTTCTAACGGTTTCCGAAACACCCTCGTCCTTCTAGCTTCCTTATTTCTTTCTCCCTTCCCCTCTATACCTCTCACACCCTTACTCTCACCCTTTCTCTCTCTCTCTCTCTCACCCTCTCCCTCTCCTTCTCCCTCTTTCTTTCGCTCCCTTCTTCTTTCTTATTTTCATTTTTATTGTCTTTCTCTTCTTCTTCCTTTTTTCGTTACTATCTCGAACGTATTTACGGACCACCAAAAGATTTATCGAAAATAGTGTTACTTACTTGAGCTTCGTTGTTTAAAGTTCCCGCCATAAAGGAGTATATAACCTTCCAACGATATTCATTTCTTTTTTTCCATTTGCTTTTCGTAAACTTATCATGTGGAAGAACAAAGCGGAAATGTATTCATCGACGAAATTGTAATTTACTGATGGTGCTTAACCGTTTGTAGATATTTCGATAATGGATGCATTGTGGTAAAAAATATTCAAAAATAATTAATACTCCGTTCCAAAGCACAAATCCAATTGTAATCGTAAGGCTTTCGTTCACGTTCATTAGCTACGTTTTCAAAGGCAAAGCCATCGTTAAACTAGTTACTTTATATGCTTCGTTTCCAACGTTCTAACAACCTTTCACGTAATTACATACGAGTAGAGTTAGAAGCTCGAATATTTAGCTCGTGCAAATATTAATTATTTATAATTACGTTTCATTTATTCCCTTGAGAGAGTCCAACTGTATTTAATAACTCAAATGATGGAAATACGAAGCGTAAAATTAATGCGGAAAATTGATCGGTAGACTAAGCAAATTGTATTCTTTCAAGTTAACCGATTTTCCTCATGGCGAACATTTTACTCCATACCCCTGACAGAATTTATGCAAGATTAATTTGAAGGAAGTTAACCGGGGAAATCGTCTATGAATTTATGCATTAAACCATTATCGAATTTGATCAACGTAGTAGATGCGAGGTCAGCCAATCAGAACGTTGCACAAGGAATACATTTATCTACTTTCTACGTACTTTATCTGAAGGTAATGAGAAATAAATTGTGCAAATATTACTTTTCTCGGTATTAATTAACATTGACTTTAGATTGAATTTTAAAAGAAATTAAAATACGTTTATTGCATCGGCCTATATCGTATATTTTTTATTTTTTTATTTTTTAAAAAGTACGATTCTTTTTACCCGCTTACTATATATAAGAGAAACTAATTTCATATGCCCTCAGAGGCTGTTTCTCCATTTACCTCGACATGTTATAAAATTATTAAACATCGGTTACTTTGAATCAACGTTTCTGCAACTTCAGTATTTTACTTAACTGTAGTATTTTATCCGGACATATTAATAACTTTGAATTTTCACTACGTCGATTGGAATAAACTTCATATGTTATCTGAAATTAATACAAAATATTACATATTTGTTAAAAAAACTCATTAAAATTTAAATATATTGCATTTTCTTACATATACATTAATTTAAAAAAGTCAAATAATATTATTTGTATGATAGGGAATTAATCAAAAACAGGAAAATATTTATTTATTTGTTTACGACGGATATACATCACAGCGTTTGTCATATTTTTCTCTCTAATATTACTAGCTTTGAGACACCGAGAATAAATACGTCTATCGGAGTACACCACAGAGAATTTTACCACAGAGAACATGAATCTGGATATAGAATTTCTTATCCTACACCATAAAGTTCGTTCTCACAATATCATATATACGTTTGGTCCACTAAAGGCTTCCATACTAGCTAGATCATATAACCTGTCTCTTCGTTGTTGGTAGAAGTCCTTGATAGTAGATAGAATTATACTCCGTTAATACTCGGTAACCATACGAAAAGAGGATCCATAACACACAGGTATATCAGAGAAAAAAATCTATATATAGAAGCTAAAGGCGTTATTCAAAGCACAAGATAAAGACTCGAAATCAAATACGTTTGAGATCATATAATACGTATAAGACTTATATAACAGAAACAAGTGAACCGCCCTCATGCGGTCAGATCCATCTTCTGCCATTTTTGGTACTCGAATAATAGTAGATCCATATTACGTCGTCCATATTACTGCTTGGGCGAAGTATCCTTGTTCCAGGCGAATCCATCAATCTTCCTGGTAATTAAGAGTTCCCTGTCAGCTGGTATATCTCCGAATTTATATACGTAGTCTAGCCATTAGGTACGAGACATGATATTGGCTTCGTTGGCTTCGAGGGGTGAAAACACTAATCCTCCACTGACATATTAGGTAACTTGATACATATTAGTTAGTCAGACTTTGAAATTAATAGAAAAAAGATTTATCTTTTTTTAATTTTTGCTTTTTTCCTTTACCTACTTTCTTACTTTTACTTTTTTTTTTTTTTAATATTTTTCTTCATTGATATATCAAGCGTTCAAGATGAACGTTCAAAAAATTGAAAGAAAATGATCTTACTTGGTATTCAAAATCGCTTCATGAAGGAATAACCTCTATAATGATGTTCGATTTTTTCCGTAACCCTACTAAGGAAAAACAAGATGTAAACGTATTTTTCAACGAAATTGTTATTTTCCGTGCGTCGTTCTAAAATCCTATTGGCAATCGATATCGCGATAAAATTAAATTCTAACTAGTTCGAGTTTAGAACTACGAATTCAATCGCACGTAATGTCGTTCAATTACTATCAACGATTTCGAAGGAAATGGCGTCCGATCGAACTACTACCACGCCTCTACAAGACAGAGCATGCATAAATCAAATTATGGATAACAGTTCCACGAGATAGAGGAAAATCATTTAGAAATTTCTAATTTTTTTATAGACTTGATGAAATAAATTCATGCTAAAATATTTATTTATAAATTTAAATACATTTATATTTATATATATGTGTATATAAATAAAAATATACACACGTACATATATACATGTATGTACGTGTATATTTCATTATCAATAAAAATTAACAAAAGAAAAGGATACTGATGAAAAATTAACAAATAAAATCTATTAGAAAATGCTATAATTGTTATACTATATATTTCGATATTGAAAATATAGTCTTTGTTTTTCAATATGTATGGTTGTGTGTCTATGTAAATATATATAATCCTTGATTATATAGATCAAAACAAATAAAAATCAAATGATTGTTACTTCCAATGTTATAAAATACTGCAACAGTTGTTTTTCTTAAAGGAATATTTATACTTTTAAAATTCTCATTTATTCTATTATACATTCGCCTTAGTAAATACGATAACGCGAAACGTTGTATTTTATGTACGTACATTTTTACCAAAAGAAAGCTTCTTTCTATTATTCGTAGAAAGACAAGGCAGACTTCGTTAAAATTGTAATTTAATCCTGTGGTTTTTAAATTGTTCATAGCCGCTGTTTTTATAATGGTTTACATCAAGGATAAACCAAAGTATAATTCTTGCCTGATTTTAATGGACAAAATCTCATTTTAATATTTAAATTAAAGATCGTACGATTTTTTAATGACTTTCGTTCTTTTAATATCAAATAAGTTAATATTGCTGGAAGATGTACACTCGTTCAAAGTTAAGTTATTACGGACGAGGGTAATATAAGTACTTCGATGTTTTGATAGACTTCGAACTAGTTACTTTTTATACTTTGGTTAGTAAACACGTTAGTTTTCTTTTTCATAGAAATAAACTCGAATAATTACTATTTTCGTTAATATACAGATTTCTCGTTGCTATTTTCAATAAATGACGTAACATAATATATATATATATATATATATATATATATATATATATATATATATGAGAAATACTAGATTTCTGTTTCATCGAACAAATATCGATAACAATCGAATCATATTTCACAAAGTGAATAAATAATCGATAATAATAAATGTTTGCTTTACAAACAGATAATACTAGAATGCTTTATAGTTAAGATAATACTAGATTATTTTTTTTTTGTCAATCGACCGATAAAAGAAAATTCCTCTTTTGTAATGGCAGTATTGTAATGAATTCCATTCTATGTTCTAAATGTATTTTGTCAAGCTCGAGATATTATTTTATAAGGACGATACATCTCTTCGAATTTGATTTATTAATCATTTATTTTCTTCAACAATAAATCATTATTTCTGTCATGTCTTAATGTATCTCCGGAACGTCACAGTATTGATCCGACAGTCGTGAATTGCTCCTAACTTCACTCCTATGAAATTTTTATATATTCCTTTTTAAATATGTACAATAAATATTTGCAAAATTATTGAGTCAGAAAAATTAATATTTATTATAGAAAATGGAAAAAACGATCAATAAAATACTTGATATATCTTGGAGATTCGGTGGTAAGAATAATTAACCTCAAAAAAAAAAAAAAAAGATGGCAATAAATTGTGAAAATTCTTTTATACATAATATAATATTTATTATAAATTATAAATTTAACAACAAAATTTTAATGTTTAGTTTATTAATTATTATAAATGACTAATTACATTTTTTGTTATGCTTATATGAGATTATGTTTTATATATATATATATATATATTTCTTTTTTCTAGAGGAGTATAAAAAAATATACATTTTAAGTAACAATGCTTATTATTTGAAAAATTAGTATAATTATTAAAATACTTAAAGAAATAAATACTGATATTATATTATTTGTTTTGTAATGTTACGTTCATTTGTTTTTCAGTAACTGCAGCAAGTAGTGATTCAGACAAAGTTGGCAAATCTTTTTTGCAGCTGAAATTATGTCTCGATGAAGGTAGTAGAGTAAAAGACCATTTCATCGAGATGAGTATCCCTGAATTTTATAAATTTCTGCATGATCTAGAGAAAGCAAAGATTAATCTAGATTTATTGGTTTAATTATCTTAATTATATATAAAAGTAATATAAATGTTATATTACCAACATGCAATTACTTTGATGTTAATTATAAAATATAAGTAATATGTTATGTTTTATTGAAATCAACGATAAATACGTTAAAATATATTGAAGTAATATTTTTTTCTATTTAATAAATAATCGATTTTTGTAAAAATATCAAACACTTATCATATAGCACATGCATACAAATATAGATAATCTATCTTTGATTTACAAGATTGTGGGTCTCTTATTTACATCTAAAAATTTTGTTATCCTATATATTATTATATATAAAATTAAGGAAAATTAGTTTTACATACCTTTAGAGATTATCCTCTCATTTGTTTCAACATCTTATAAAATTGTTAAGAATCATACTATAGAAGTAGGATTGATAATACTATATATCTATCAGTGTTTATGCAACTTTAGTATTTTATTTGATTGTGAGATAAACTAGTCTTCTTTAGATATATTAACAGTTTTAACTTTTTAAATTCCACTGTGTTGATCCAACTGCTTGAATTCTGCATAATTTGTTATCTGAAATTAATACGGAATATTATACATTTTTTAATGATATTTATTAAAACAATCATTTTGCGTATATTTTGTGGTCTTGTATATTGGATAATTAAAAGGCCAAATGATAGTATGCAAATATTAATACAAAATAGGAAATCTTTATTTATTTTTCAACAACGAATATACATTACAGAAAGAGCTTATGTTTTTTTAATTTAATATCAATATCTATTATAGGAAATGCAATATTGGCGAATAACACATTTAAAGGCAAGAGATGTTTTTGATAATCAATCAGTCAATTTAAAAAATATCATTGAATAATAATAAAGCTAAATAAACGAAGAGATGTATTTTGCATTCCACATGATAAATAAACTCACATTCGCCAGATTAATACTGTATTGAGAAAATACTATTTATAGAAATATCAAATTAATGAATGCAAAAACAATGGATTATTTTCCAAACACATCTCATGCATTTAAGAGGGAAACTTTCATCAAATTTTAAAATTAATTAACAGGTCAAACTACTAAAATTATTTAAAACTCCCGCATTTGCACATACAGATTTGAACAAACACTCGTTTGAAAAAGATTTGTCATGTGAAAGACAGGAGGTTTTACTGTTCTAAAATTCCTACGTTTAACAGGAGGTGGACTAACAATGGCACCTCTTTGATTATAAGGTTCTGCTAGTGCCAGTGCAGGATTTTTTGATTCAGATGTGGAATTCTCTTGTAGCTTGAGTTCGCTGAGTTGTTGTAAGGACTTGCCTCTTTCTGCTTTTTGTTGAATAGATTCAAGCACTGGAAGAATTGCTCCAAGTAGTGGTCGTTTAGAAGGTTCTCCAGCCCAACATTGCTCCATTAATTTCCAACATTCGTCATCAAAATGTGGCAGACGTTCTGGTCTAATGCCTTTCAAACAAACAGATAAATTTAAATATCTTTAGAATATAAAAACATAAAACGACAGAAAATCATAATTTTTACCTTTTTTTACGCTTGTCCATAATTGTTCTTTATTATGAAATTGTTCATAGGTATATGGCACTCTGACATGCCCAGCGCATATGTGCCAGAAAAGAATGCCAAAAGCATATACGTCTACGCTACTATCATAATGTCCAGATAGAAGTTCTGGAGCCATGTGAACAGGTGTCCCTACAATACTTCCAGACATCATAGCTTCTGTGATACAAAATCCAAGGTCAGTCAGTTTTGCCCTATTTTCAGTATCAAGGAGCACATTATTCAATTTAATGTCCCTATGAACAAGTCCTTGAGAATGAAGATAACGTATTCCTTCTAAGACATCAATCGCAATTTGCATACGTTCTAACCAAGACAATCCAGCTCTTATTCCACAATACAAATCTCTGCTTAAACGGTCTGTAATTAACAGAACTGCAGTTCCTAATCCATATCCACTTCCATAAGTTTGATCTATAACCGAACCTCTTAATTTCACAATTCTTTTATGATCTGGTATTGATCTGGTGTAATAAAATTCCATTGCTAAGTCATTCCAATGTCTTTCATCCGGTGGGATAACAGATTTAACTGCACAAGGTCCTGGAGCTCCTCCCCAACCATCGCATGCAAATACTACACCATATTGACCACGCCCAATTTCTTTACCATAATGCGGTATACCAAAACGAACAGCATCAGTCATTGATGTGGACTCCAAGGCTAATCTAGCTAATCTTGGTGCATGGAATTTTCGAATAGCTATCCTTTGTTCCTCAGTCCTTTCTAACTTTCCAGAATAATGATTTTCAAGGGACTTTAGAGCCGATTGAAATGCATCATGAGACAATTTTAATTTATCTCTGAACTGCATTGAAATTGTTTTTGATAATCTTGCTGCGGATAAAGAATTTAAGACGTCGATAGTAACCTTTCTCCTCCAAGATACATCCAAGGTTGGGGTAGGAGCCCATGGCAAAGGAAGAGATTTAAAAAGTTGTCGTAATCTTTCTAGAAAAGAATGTACAAGAGATGGCGATGAGTTATGAAGTTCTACATTATAAGCTGCAGAAAGTATTTGTTTCAAAGCATCACTAGCTAGTAACGAAGATTCATGATCATAACTTTTCTCTAAACTCAATAAGCATCGTTGTAAAGTGCCTATAAATGTTTCTCTTAAACATTTCACAGAGTTTACAAGTTGTTTTGCCACTTTTTCACGCAAACGTCCGAGTACAAATCTTTGCACTTCTGAGGTGGCTGCTTGTACCGTCACTGACCATTCTGTCCTTTCATTATTATCAAAAGGAAAGTTTTGATATTGTTGTGAATCTCCAGTTGACAGATATATATCATTTTTCATTTCCTGAATAATATTTTCTATTAATTCCATTAATTCTTCTTGCTTATCATTAACAATTTTCATCAGATTAGCATACAATTCATTTTCCTTTTGTTGAGCATATTGTATTCTCCTTGGAGTAATCTGAATTTGACGTGCCATATCAAAGGCACTTAGGATAAATTTACGTAAACTAGTTGTATGGACTTCATTTAAATAATTACTTGCATTAACAAGATAACTTTGAAGACAACCTTTAATAAAATATAAAATTCTATCCATTTTCTTGCACGAGTTTATAATATTGCTAGTACTAACGTATTGACCACCGACTAACCATGTTAATTGATCAACTTCAACAGATTCTTCCATTCCAAGATACCCTAAATTAGTTAGTTGATCTAGCCATGTTAATCCAAGAGAATTTACTTTATCAAAGTCAACATCATCTTTATCTTTAGATTGATTAGAATCGCATGGAGTTATCGTACTTTGAAGTCTATGTTGTTCCGATTCTGTCAATCCCGCATCAATACTATCCAATGAAATATTTACAAGCGACGATACAAATAATACAGGATTGTAAGGATATGTTTCTTTCAGGTCTCTTAATTCTTCTAGCTGTTGTTCCGATAAAGGTTGTTCACCCAAGGCATAAAGAAATATCGGTAGAATACCAAAGGTTCCTTTGGCAAGAATTTTCACTGCTCCGTTATTTGGAACTACAAAAATTTGAACGCCATCTTTTAATATATTTGAATCAAGTTTAACTTCGAGCACCGTTGGGCAAACAATATCTTCATTTCCAGATTTAGTCAAATCTTCTATAGGAATTGTACTCCATGGTTTTTCATTGGCTTGTAATTTTACCACAACTTCGTATTCAAGACCCAATGTAAGATTGACATGATTCGTATGACCATGACTAAATTTGATCCACCTCCATAAGTCATTAGATGCTGGTAAAACCTCGGTAGAAAATAAATTATTTATTAATGCTGCTTTAGATTTATTATCTTGGCCGAATACAACTATAGCTGGAGAATTTTGTAAAATATGTACAATTCTGTTTAAAGTTAATGGCGATAGTAACTGTTCAATGATATTTTCTGAAACATCAATAGATAATTAGATATAGCACAAAGATATAAATAAGAACATATATAATTAATATTTACCTCCAGGGAAGAAATTTTCTAAATTAATTGCTTTTAGGGCATGTTGAGTCTCTTCTAGGATGTGCCTTAATTGATTACGATTACGTTGGTATTTTCTGAATTCGTGTGGTAATTTGCTTACCATTTTTAAACCTTTCCTTTCAATCTATAAAATTATTCCAACTATATATTATAGTCTCAAAAATATTCACTGATAACATAACACATTGTATCTCTAGACATTTAATATAAAAATGATAAACTAATCATATATACATATGTGTCAAATTAAGTTCCATTTTATTTATTTTTTTATTATTTTTTTTTTTTTTTTGTAAACATCACATTAATAGACTAGTATTGAATTTGAATAAATTATCTTTATTTCACGAACTAACATACTTTTTCGAAAGTTTACAGGAAATCATCGAATCGTTAATTAAAGGCATCTTATCACAGTAATACGATTTTAGAAGGTAAGACACATACGCATTTCTTAACTACACGATTTAATATTTCATAGAACTCTTCATATTATGTTTCATGCTAGTTAAAACATCGAAGTTATTTTATTCGTTTATCTCGTATTCGCACAATCTCTTTTTCTTTTCTCTCTTTTTTTTTTTTTACTCTACACATGTGAGAGGATGAGTAGAAAAAAAAAAACGTGGTACCGTCGGCACGACTATAAATCAGAATTTCTATTTTTCCGACTGACGTAGTAATTATTCATAAGATTCTGCGACAACTCGTTCCTCATAAAACGTATTTATAAATGCACTTTTTTCTCGTCGTCAAATAAAAATCCACGTATATTTACAATACGTAATATATCACGTAAACGTTTTGATCAGATTTGACAGTCGGTTTAATAAGTTGTTCGAAAAGTAGAAGAAGAAGAAGAAGAAAAAGATGATGAAGAAGAAGAGAAGGAGAAGGAAGAGAAGGAGGTAGGAGACGAAAAAAAGTTGGTACCACGCGTTGTCGTTTGTTTAAAAACAATAAGACTAAAAGTTCAGAGTAAATAACAGATCAACGCATATCGACGGACTGCAACGATTCGATGATCTTCGGTTTTCTTCGATTGTTTCCGATGGTAAAAGAACGAGCGCGGTCGTTTTAATTAAAGAGAATTTGTGAGGATTCACAGTACGTTTTGTAATCATATTGTACCAATACACAGATATATTATATATATATACATATAACCATTATATAAAGAAAATAGAAAGAATTGAAAGATAAAATTGTATGCGCCATTTACTTAGGCCTTGGTATACATATATATATATATATATATATATATATATATATATATCTTTCTCTGTCATATTAACATCATATTTTAATATCGATGAAGCAAGAAGAGTATGTACGTAAGAAAGTAATGATCGGACAAACAACAAGTATTTTTTCTTTCGTTTCTTTTCTCTTCCATTGTTAGATAAAATTTATAAAACGGATTCTCCGAGGGCGTTCTGTGACACGTTTGTGATGTGCTTGAAACCGCACGTTCGCTTCTTAATGATAATTCGTTTGAAAAAAGCAAATGCAAACCTCGTCGACCTCTCGGTGAACGTTTAATAAACGATAGCTCGATATCGAAAATGTTTTTCTTTTTTCATCAAATGAAAGCTTAATATAAATTTCAGATAAAAAAGGTATTACCTTATCACAACGTTATTTTAAACTAAATTATTAATTACGATCTTTGTTATTTAATAATCTTATTTGTTAGATCATGAGAGTACATTAACCTATATAATTTATATACGTATATATAATACTTAACTCACAATGCGATCGTATCTCGTGATTCTTTTTTTTCTTCTTTTCTTTTCTTTTCTTTTCTTTTCTTTTGTAAGACACGTCTCTTCTGTTGTTTTGCTTCATTTATTTTTTACTATTCGACGACAACTTGTATACTTCCACAACGCAATACGTAATCTTTTTAACCTAATACTTTCCAGCGTGGATTCTTAAAATGTACTTTGCTTGGAACGTTCGAACACGATGCTTTTAATGATTAATATTGAATTATTTATTTACCGTTTATAAATCGTATACATTAATATTATATTATTAATATTGCGTTTTAATATCTTCGTAATGATATAAAATTATAATGATCTAATAAAGAATCAATCATTTATTTTGAGGTTATTGATATGTAATATCGATAGATTTTTTTTTATTATATACTACATATATAAATACGTATATAAATAATTAATAAAAAGTGTCGAATGATTTGTTAAAAGTAAAGTTTGAAAAGACCAATCACGTAGCACTTCGTCTTTCGAGAAAATACGAAACGATCTTTGATTCGATATCAACAATTTATTGACTACGTCATCTACGCCATCTTTAACAACACAGTAAACTACGATTTATCTGTTGCCGCGTTTTTAGGAAACGTTCTATTACATTTTATTTTAAGAAGCGTAATAAGTATTTTTCGTTAGAATATTATTCGATAAATATGACATCGGCATTGGAATCTATGGTTGTCGATGAAAAGCAGCTTCCTGAAAAGCCGGTAGATCGAGAGAAGGTAAGTAATATATTGTTCAGAATGTGTATATATATATCTATATACATGCACATATATATATATATATATATATATATATATAAACACGTTTTTAAGAATATTTCATTAATATTTTGAAATTAAATTTCGCAATATGTACTATATAATCGATCGTTGTAATCTGAAAGAATTTGAGGTTAAGGTTATATTGTTTTCTTTGTCAGACGTGTCCTCTCTTGCTTCGAGTTTTCTGCAATACTGGACGACATCACAATATTATGGAATACAGTAGAGGAAATGTACCTTCCAATGAATTGCAAATATATACATGGTAAAGTAAAAACGATAATTATGTTTTAATAGTAGGTTTCCGATTCGTTCGAATCGTTAGCTTGTTATGTGAAATACATGTTTCGTACAAGTTTTTATTACCTAGTATTCATATTTGCTTGCAAAGGATGGATGCTACTTTAAGGGAAATTACAGGCCTGGTTAAGGAAGTAAATCCAGATGCAAGGAGTAAAGGAACGTATTTTGATTTTTCTTTGGTAACTCCAGAATTAAGAAATTCTGGTTATAGAATGAGAGAAATTGGTGTTACATGTTCGGGACAAAAAGGAGCAGATGATAATAAAACTCTTGCACAAGCACGGTGTGTCTATTATATATAATTGTGATATAATATTTTTAATAGTATGTTTAATGATAACCCTGTTGTTATTATCGTAATAACGTCTCAAAGATATAAATAGAATTTTGATATTTATTATATACACAATGTAATTACAGGTTTACTATAGGTGATTATTTGGATATATCTATAACACCACCCAATAGAATGATGCAACCTGCTATCAGACGTGGCGGACTTCGTCAATATTAATTTTGTATAAATTTTCTCTGATCTCTATAAATCTATATAAGTGGCTATAATGAAAAATTTATCGTAGGAAATAAAGCGACTTTAGAAAGTGTATATTTCTAAGAAGCATAAATTATGTTTTGTAATAATAAATGATACGATTGAAAGAAGCTAAGATATTATTTATCTATATGATATTTATTTATTCTAATGAAATAATCAAAATGAAACAATTATTTTCTAATACCTAGCTTCCTACCTATTTTCTAATACGCTTTAGTTCTTGATTTTTGTAATTATACATGTCGCACATTATTGTAGAAACAGATGTCAGTATGTACCAATGAAGTAAATTTGTACAGTTTCCTGTTTTATAGAGAATAGCTTATTTATCGACAATCGCAAATATAACAGGAAATAGTACATTACATTAATCGATGAAAATATATTGTCAGATATTTGATAGAATTTTATATAACTATAAAAATATAATGAAACATGTTTTTTTTATTCGTTTACAATATTTTATGTTATGTTGGTAAGTAAAACTATTGAATCTGCAATACCAACCATGTACCATTTGTAGAGGGCACTTCGTTTGGCATTCGTAGTGGCACGTGTAGCTTATCATACTTGAGATCTATATCCGTTAATTATTCATTCGTTTAAATTTATTATTCGCGAAGTGCGTGAACGCGAAAGATGGAAAGATTAACCTAAGGAGTTGGAAGATTTCATTAATTTATATTTATTTGAAAGGTAGGTAAAAACGTATGTGTAAGAAAGAAAGTATTCATTACTTTTCAATATATTAATCGTTACATTCACTAATTATATCGAAAGATCGTTATATCGAAATATCGATGTCATCCATTTTGTTTATTTAAATCGCATTAATGTTATTGCGATTATCGAAGTATTCTCGTCTTTTTTCACAACGCATTATTTTTCGTTGCATTAACGCGATTTTTTTCTAGACACTTTCCATAATGATAATTTCATTATTTTCGCGAAATTCGGTGACGATGTATGACGTTGACGGAATTTACATAAATACTTTTCGTTCGTTTGGCAATTATTTAAATAAAATTACGCGTTTGACGTTGTATGTAAAAATATTCACGTATCGGTTATTGGTGCCATATTCATTTTGACCGTTACACTAGAAAGACGTATAAAGGAACATTATTATCACGAAGGTATTATTCTTATGTAATAGATTGTATGCAATATAAGTTGTATTTAATATAACCTAGCTTCATTATACTGTTGTATTAATATAGCATAATATCATGAAAATAGGTCGCTGTGACGCGTCGAAGCTGATTGAATATTCAAAAAGAAAAAGAAGAAAGGAAGAAAGAGAGAGATAGATAGATAGAAGAAGAAGAAGAAGAAGAGAGAGAGAAAGAGAGAGAGAGAGAGGAAGAAAGAGACAGACAAACAATAAAGAAACGTGCATCATTACGGTAAGTCTTTATTACCTACAAAAATTATTCAATAATTTTTTTCTGTCTTTCTTCTTCTTTTTTTCTTTTTTTCCTTCGTCACACGATATTTGTATTTATGAGAGAAAATATATAGAGAATATATAGAATATATAAAATGCTTCGATGATCGACGATTGACACGAAATATATTTCATGCGAATTTTTATCATCGACTTTGCGAAATTGTTTTATTTGGAATGATTATTTTCATGATTAATAAATTAATAAAAGCGTCGAGAAGTTTGTCGGTGTTTGCTCGACGTCGCAATCGGCTTTTCTCTCGTATTTTACAAAGGAACGAAAGAGTCTGTAAAAACCGGACGATTGCCCGTTTACATCTTGTTTGCCGGGCTATCATCTACCGGTGAAATGAAAAAAAGGGGGAAACATGCACGTGGTTGACGTACGCCATGTGAAACATCTGTAACTGACGGACGGAATATTCGTATTTCTCTCTCTCTCTCTCTTTTTCTCTCTCTTTCTCTTTTTCTCTCTTTTTCTTTCTTTCTCTCACTCCCAAGGGACACGATTTGCTCGTTTACATTTTTACTAAATACTTGCTAACGTATCTACCTACCAGAGTTACGTGTTTCTTTTTCTTTTTTCTTTTTTCTTTTTTCTTTTCTCTCTCTCTCTCTCTCTCTCTCTCTCTCTCTCTTTTCTTCTTTCTTTCTTTTTTTTCTTTCGTTACATACGAATAGTCCGCAATACTCGTGAAGAATTTTTTCTCGCATACATAGTTGATAACATAGTTGTAGCAGCATCTTATTAACCGGTTCCACGATAAAATTATTCTTCAAAGTTATCTTTGCAATTACGTATGTAAATATTAAATCGTACGAAATAACAGTCAATATGTTTTAATAATTATTGTCGAGTAGATATATTATAGGTATAAATTGAATTATCCGAAGTAATTCTTTTTTCACAAATCTTTATCCTTTCAAAAAAAAAAAAAAAAAAAAAAAAAAAAAAAGTCGAATGCTGTTATACGTACTTATATAGATATAGTTTAAAAAAAGCGAAACAATATTTTTTAATTATTCCGTTATAATGTTATGGGACAATACATTTTTTTTTGCGTTTAAATATCTTAGATAATAGCTGAGAGAAAAAAGATCAAATTTAAGACTTTTATCATTGTATTATTCTCAAACGGGGGGTTAAGATTTGAAATTTTTTAGAATGGTGTTTCAAGCAAAGTATATTTTTTTAGATCACTATGACAACAAAAATTGACATGGGGTCTATAAAAAAAAAAAAAAAAAAAAATAAAAAGAAGTTAGATATTTATTTCACTTTTCGGTAATATATCAATTCCGGTATATCAGTTTCAGTAGAACAATATTGGTACCGATATTAAAACCATATCAACTTTAAGTTCCTTATTGGAGGCGTGTCTTAGGAAAATAGGGGGCGTGTTTTATTGGATTAGGAGCGGAGCTATTGTAGACGGGGCGTGGTTTAAAAAGATAAGGCGGAGTTTATTGGAGCAAGAGAGAAGAAACAAAGACAACATTTATTATATGGGATGGTATTAACAGATTCGATTTTTTTTTACAGTAATGGGGCGTGTCTTACGAGGAGTGGAGGCGTGTCTTATAAGGGCTGTAGGCGTGTCTGTTTGTTTGTGGAGGGGGTAATCTATTTGTCTGTTGGTCCTTCGATCAAAATTTGTTGCAATACTCGGCAATCTTTATACATCTATATCGTTTTTCAGTAAATGTAAAAACGTCTATATGTCAAGAGGTATTTCATACCTTCAATCTGGTCATAGCCAATAAAAAACATTTCAATAATTCTTTCTTCTCTCCTTTCTCGGATCGCCGTTTAGCACTGCTTTTCGTTGGGGTGGGGGTGAGAATTCGCAGTAGCATATTTCCCCATAAGAATGGTGTGGCTTTTTTTATCGAAGATCGACATCGAATTCTTCTCACTATCATTCATTGATTTTTCACGATCAATTTTTGTAACTTTGGAGGATATACAAAATATTACACGAGACAATGATTAGATCTATAGTTTTCATATTGTCATGGCTAGCAAAGCGAAAGACGATAGAAAGTTGTTAGAAGAGGGGAAAAGGTTGCGAGTTTGGCTTCTTACCGCGATCACCTGCGGCTATTTTAAAGACACTTCCACTTTAATTATACCAAACCGCTTTCGCGATATTACGATATTATGATATTACGAAGCATAAGCCGGGTTCCGGAGATTTAGGGTCGCGGAAAGTTTAAACTGTGCGCGTACACCCTCCTCCCACCCTCTGTTCCAATTCTCCTTTACGATTTCTCCTTAACCGTTATCTAACTTCAACAATAGAGGCCGAACTTTCTACAAATGATTAAAGGTAAAACAACAAAATACAGGCGAATATAGATACAGTACTTTTTCATAATTAGGAAAGTTTAATGATCGATTTTAAGTTTAATAATCAATCGTTTGGTTAGGTCATTGATAAATATCGTTCTATATATATCAATATGAAATTTGAACGAAAGATAGGAGAACTAACTTTTTAAAAATAATTAAACGTAAAACGATAAAATATGATCAAGCATGTATACGTTGCTTGATCGTAATAAAGAAAAATTAATTATAATCTATAAATATCTGTATCTGTTATCGTTATTATTAAAATACGTGAGATTTGAACGAACAAAAGATTGGACTAAAGGAGACTTGATTTTCTAGAAATGGCCGATGGAAGTTGGAAGGTAAGATTCGCGGGTGTAATCAGTAATCAAATTTATTAGTTTCTATTGTCTCGGGGGGATGAAATTCTTTTCCGATTTTATGGCGTGGAAAGACGATATAATAAGGAGAACGCGCCGCCTCGAGCGTGGCTGCGAGTAACGAGGGAATAAGAATGGCTAGGCGAGACGAGGCTCTGGTTTTAGGGGTGGTGTAGGTTCCAGCCTTACTTTCGGGGTGCTGCTTTCTGGGCTTGCTCTTCGTGAGGGTAGCGAGAAAGAGAGAGAGAGAGAGAGAGAGAGAGAGAGAGAGAGAGAGAGGGCTAAGATTTACTGGACTCAGCTAGTGGCCGCTAACTTTGTAGAGAAGCTTTCGAGGGGATGAAGGGATAGGGGAGGTGGACGTTTCTCGAAAACATTAAAGCGATATAACCACCGAGAATTCTCCAATTTTTTTGAATGATCAATATACTATTGTTCGAGGAAATATTTAAGTAACCAAAATTTAAAGGAAGCACTTTCCATTTGTTAATTTAATTACAAATATTGATAATGATATATATATATATATATATATGTATATAATTATGAAGATACAATATCTAATCTTTTCGTTAATATACTTTTATCCAATACCTTGGAAGAGGAACAATTTCACGCTCGACTCCTTTTCGATATCGCGTTTCATTGCGGTCTTGTTCGCATCCCAAGCTCGATTCGCATTGGTGACAAAAAATCTGTTGACTCAGGAGCATTGGGGGTCGTAATAAAAATAAATATTCTCGGCGTATGCGCGCCGGCCTGGGGTGGTAAAGTATGAGAGAGGCGAGAAAAAGGAGGAAAGGAGGAGGAGAAGAAGAAGAAGAAAAAGAAGGAGATGGAGATGGAGATGGAGAAGGGGTGGGGTGGGTGGTTAGGAAGGAGAAAGAAGGTGGTAACCCTCTTCTACTCCTACGACATACTGTGCCCTATAACGATATATAAAGCCGACATATTTCCGAATAAATCGTTTTTTTCAAATCTCCTGCATAGAACGAGCGATAAACTTGATGTGGATGATTCGTGCGCACATGTATACGTGTGAGAGAGAAGGGAAAGAGGCCTACGATACGATATTTCCAACCATTACCGTTTTCCGCTGTGTTGCACGGATTTTTATTTCAAAAATGATATTTACGAACGGCAAGGTGTTATTCTAATGTCGCTTTGGGAACGATACGCATTCGTGTCGTCTTATCTTTTAAAAAATTCTGACTGGAATAATCGCTTATCTTTGTCACTCTTACGAACGACGAAGTACCTATACAATCCTTTCTTATTCTTGACCGATCTGATTTTTCTTTCATAAAGTTTTTTATATTTTCATGAATATTTTTATATTTTGATCTCTCTTGATAATTTCTTTTCTGAGGACTATTAGAACTAGAAATTTCACGATTTCAACTCCAGCATCTAAGAGCACAAATCTTTCGGTTCGAGTTTTTCTAGGAATCGACCTTCGAGATATTGCTAATGGATTCCCGGATGTACTCTAAAAGCGAGTCTTTCCTGGGTCTGGAGTCTATTTCCTTCACGTGCCATCACGATACAAGCAAGTATTAGTCACACATACACACACACACACACACACACACACACATATACATATATACAAATGTTTCTATATGAAATAAATAACTTTAGAATAAAAATTAATTTCTTTGAAAAATATTCGATGCATTTAACAACAGGATGTCTTTGGGTCGTTTACAAAGGGATATCTCGAAGAACTTCTCTTTTTGTAAAATTTTGTATTCCACGATGTTGTATCGCGTTTGGTATTCCGAGACGGTGGCGATGATGTTTTACCGATCGGATGTTGGGCGGGGCAGCTGCTATTCTCTCCTTCTTTTCGAACCCAACGGGACTGTAATGGGCTTGCAACATCTTGCGAGGTAGTTCACACAGCCCTCGTTGCTCTCTTGTTCTTTCTCTTTCTCTTTTTCTCGATCATCTTTCGTCATATCCGTTTTTCGGCCTTTCTAACTATGTATGTGTGTGTGTCTGTGAGAAAAATTCTCAATTGTTATTTCTAAGTTTCTTTCCGAATTACCTTACACTCAAATTTATTTTTACGATTTCGATCTAGTCCCAAAGAGATTTTCGTTGTCTATTAAAAATATAATCCTATAATATTTTTTTTTATTTCTATCTTTCTTTCTCTTCTTTTTTGTCGAGTGAACAAACGTGACCACACGTATGTACGTTCAGAAGGAGATGAGATATTAGGAAAATCAACAAATTCTGCAAGTTATCTGGAATGTTCGTGTTTATTGATCGTGTAAGTTTGATTTACACACGTGTAAGATACACATACGTATACCTATATTTAGTTGCATGGATCAGCATTGAAATATGTAGTACATAGTAATAGAAGAGATACTCTAGGTAATTTACGCACATTTGTTATTGATTATAGTACACGTGCAATTCGTTTGTGTATGTGCATACATCGTTGAATTATTATTTTGACATAGATAGAAATTTCCATCTTTAGATAGGTCTTTTTTTTTGTCTGATCTTTTTCTAGCCATCGATCACATACATTTTTCAAAGTACAATAATAATTGTTTAATAAATAGTCCGACGATATATACCTATACGATATTTTACGTCTAGGTAAATTTTTTCTAGGGTCGTTATGTCAGTTAATTTTTCAGTCGTAGTAAGGGGGTTGCTTTCGAGAGATCGTATTAAAATCAGTACGTAGCTACACCCTCCGTATTCTTCCTCCTTTCTCCCTCCTCCTTCTCCTCCTTTTCCTCCTCTTCCTCCTCCTTCTTTCTTCTCCTCGTTTTCTTCTCCCTCGACGAAAGGCATTAACACTCCGTTGTTTATGAGGCGCCGCAAGAAAGCACCGGCGCGGACGGTGTAAGTATATGTATATAATGTAAGGGTGTGAGGATCTCAAAACGAGTCGCGAGACGTTACCGGAAAACAAATGACGCGAAAGGATTTTCCTGTTGCAGAGGAGAAAGCAAAAATTCAACGTCTGTTTACGCTAATACCTCATCGTTAACGAGACTTAACGACTGAACTTCTATTAAAGAATATATATACATATATTTTCAAGAACAAATGTTGTGGATCCAAAAGGTATATACAAGATCAAAAGGATATACATATATATATAGAACTATTTGTAATATCAAACGACAAAATAATTCCTTCTGTGTGACATCGATCCTTTCATATTGATATCAAATCACAAACATTACAATCGTCATTTACTATCGATCGTAATAACATTATCAATCTCGTTATTCAATATTTCATATTTAAAGCTTTTTATAGAACAAAGTTTCTTCTCGTATATCAGAGTTAGAAAATCGAAAAACTTCAATGTCACAACACTTGGCGAACATTGATTTCTAATAGGACACGCGATAAGAAGAATAAGAAAGCAGTCAGAGTTGCTATCGTCGACGTCGTCGTCGATTGAGCGAAAGAAGAAAGAAAGAGATGAAGGGTTAGAGGGAGAGGGTAACAGAGGATGGCCGTTCTACCGGAGGTCAGGACTTTCAGGAGCGTATAATTAATTTCCCGTGTCACTCCAGCCTCCTCTCTCTCTCTCTCTCTCTCTCTCTGTCTTTCTCTTTTTTCCCCTACCTCGTGATTCTTTCACCGCTTGTACTCCCACCTTCGATCCATCCGACGCAAATCCCCGGACCAGGACGACTACGACTACGACTACGACTACGACGACGACTACGACGACGACGACGACTACGACGACGACGACGACGACGATGGCAATGGTGATGGCGACGACGACGACGACGACGACGACCTCGACGACGACGACGACGACGACGACGACGACGACAATATTGCTGGCCATTTCGTTCGACGGTGTTCGAACGCCTCCGACGATTCTCTCGAGCTCGGGCCGAACCCCTTTTCGACGGCAACCCCTCGCGGAGAAAGGGGGTGACTTTGCGAACAAGCAACTGGAACCGATTCCTCCCTTCCTCATTCTCCCTCTCTCTCTCTCTCTCTCTCTTTTTCTCTCCTCTTCCTCTTCGTCTCCTCTTACTCCTCTCCATCCGACGCATACCGACCCGTCAATATCAGCCTCCGTAATTAAACATAACAGATCAACATTCGACATTAGGTATATACCAAATGGTTTCCTCTTACTCACACATACATATGTACTACAGTCGTGTATATCCTTTCTATGTGAGAACGTTAGCATGTCAGTGAATATAGGTATCAGAAGCGTCTCCTAACCCCCCGACGGTTACTCGACTCGAATCGGTTAATTGGATAAATGTCCGATGAACGCCGGCTCGTCCCTTCTCCTCCTCCACCTCCTCCTCCTTCCGTCTATTCTACTCCTTCTCTACCCCCTTTTGTCTCCCTCTCTCTCTCTCTCTCTCTCTCTTTCTCTTTCTCTCTCTCGCACACTCGTTCTCGCTCTACCTCTCTCAGACTCAGCCTCAACCTCACCCTTCAACTTTACCCTTACCCTCTTTCTCACCCTCTCGCCCCCTTTCCTCATTTCCGGCCGTGTCCTTATCCCGGACTCATTGGGAAAACAATCGCTTGTTCCGCGGAGATGAATTTATCGAAGCTCTCTCGGTGTATTTTGCTTCCTCCTTCCTCCTTTCGATTCGAGTCCGATAGCACCGAGACGATCGAAAGAATGTGGACGTACCTCTTTTGCCGGACGAGAAGAAGTAGACTCTTGTATGACTTTTCTTTCTTTCTTTCTTTCTTTCTTTCATTCATTCTTTCTTTCTTTCTTTCTTTCTTTCTTTTCTTCCTTCCTCTTTCTTTCTTCCTTTTTTATTACTCTCTTTTTCTTTATTGTACATACATTTGCATTATTCACCCTCTCGAGTCTTCCCAAGTAGAAAAATGTTTTTTCTCTGTACTTGTAGAAGAACTGTTGATAAGAGGAAGGAGCGATAAGAAAAGGAAAAACTCGACACTTTCCAATCTAAACGTTCTACGTTCGTTGAAGAAATCACACACACACATATATGTATATATGTATATATATATATCTATTTATTTCGCGACCCTCATAGTGACGTTTCGCCGAGAATATTGCATTTCCAGTTTCCACAAACCATCTCTCTTCATTTGTCTCCTTCCGACATCGACTTCGCCTTCCGGGAGCCCCATAATCCGCTTACTCCCGTAGACTCATTACATGCGGAATGTTATTGACGCTATCTATAACCTATTCTTATAAGTAATTTTCTAAAGCAGAAAATTGTCCCCTCGCTTTCTCGGTTCTTAATCATCGTTCTCTTATCGATATCCAATTTACATATATATGTATATATATATATCATGCATAAATATAATGAATATATGTTAAATAAAGTAATCTAAAACTGGACGTTATAAAGAATAAATCCTTTACTTTCAATGATATCGACAAAATTTCTAAAGAAGAATAAATCCCGTTCATTAAAAATTGATATAATAGAAAGAAAGAGAGAGAGAGAGAGAGAGAGAAAGAGAGAGGAAAGGTTAAACTTTGAACACCTCTTTAAATGTTTATTAAATATTTCCAAAAAAATGAAAAACAATTCTACATTCGTAGATACTTTCTTAATTAATTTGATAAAAATATTCTTTCGAAGTTAGGATATAGAGATTCAATTATAACATTACTTATTCTTGATTCCTATTGTTATTATAATATATCTAACTTATAAAAAATACAAGCTTTAGTATATGAGCATTAATATATATTATATACATGTATAATATATACAAATATATTTATATATATCTAATATGGATATATAGATATACGTACAATCTTAATAGCTTTTATCTATTCTTAGAAAATTAGAAGAATATAGTCAAGGCAAAGAGAAGCAAAGAGAAGCAAAGAGACAGACTACGTCTCTTAGTAGTCCCTTCGTAGAATTAGAACTCTTAATTAGGGTTTTCAGGCATAGATTAGGATGCGTCGCGTTCGCATGCTCGCGTCGTTTCTTAGCGTTCTCTGGCGCCGGCAAATAAGGCAGTCAGATTCTAATTGCTGGCCATAAATCAGGGACAACACCTGCACAATTCCAAAATGTTTATCAGAGGACTGCTGCTACGCCATTAGAAGGACGGATAGACGAAATGACTAACTGATGAAAGTTTAACAGCGTTCCTCTCGTTATTAGATTAATTTCATTAATTACGTTTCTCTTAGGAGCCAAGCTTTCGAGACACCACAATGCTCGACAGCGTGAAATCGATCGCCTTGTAAGAACACGACGACGTTCGATATCTCTTGAAATTTTCATCATTTTATTTCCCATCGACAGTCTCGTGTCGTCTATATAATTCGATCATTAAAATTATAACACATCTGTTTTATCCAACAACGATTGGGAACTTTGATTATTTTATTTCGTTTATTTCAAAATCGAACGTTTGACGAAGGAAATAATTGTTAATATACATATATAACACGTAACAGTGGGAGATTCTATTATTTCTTTTTTATCCTTTTTTTTTTTTTCTTTTTCGCATTATAAGGAGTCAATAATATACCGATAGCTTTGACTTTGTCTTGTTTCGTTTATATAAAATGTTTATCAAAATTCACGAGTGTTTCGAGAAAAAGAGATTCTAGTTGTTCCTTTATATCGTCGAAGCGTCGAATTAGAGTGGGATTAGTGATGGAATCACGAAGAATGAGGAATGACCATGCAAATCAGAGAGAGAGAGAGAGAGAGAGAGAGAGAGAGATTACGAGATATGTAAATGAGAAGACTTCTTCAGCATGCTATCTGTCATTTTTGTCGAGCGGTTTAGTCGGGGAAAAGCGAGTAGACAGGGGTGTTGGTCTTAAGGAGAGAAGGGGTGGGAGTAGACGGGATAGGGGGATGAAAAGGGGAAGCTATCTCGTAATGCGTTTTACACGCTAATTCGGCTGGCTTCGATTAATGATGCCGACAATTGCGATCCTCACGTCGATGAATTATACGTGTATCTTATGTCGAGCGATGTCAGAAAAATCCTATAAAACGAACAATCGTTTTTATAAGCGAAAGAAAGAAAGAAAGAAAGAAAAAAAAAGAAAATACAACGAATACCTACGTATGCACGTATTGTTTTAATCCGTAGGTTAATATTAATCCTAGTGCTTTTGAATGGCGGACAATAAAAACACGTTAATTATCTTGAATATTTATACGATGTTAGGATTAACAAGAGTAAACAAGGTAAAGCGAAAGGAAAGAAAAGAAGAAAGAAAGAGAAGGAACAAAAAAAAAAAATAAGCTGAGGAGAGCCCTCGGGAGTCAATAATATACCGACAAGCTTTATTTTATTTAAGCGGCTCCAGTTTTTCATTACGTTCATTCTCACGTCCCCTTCTCTTTTTCTTTTTAAGAAAAAATACTACACTGGTAGATGAGAGGGAAGGGCGACGGTGTCGAAAGCAACCAACGAGGTTACCTCCCTGTTACTCGAATATATTATTTACTATTCTTTATTTTTTTTTGGCCTTGCCTCTTTCCCTTTAAGATTTCTTAGCTGGAGAAATGAGAGAGAGAGAGAGAGATAGATAGAGTCGATTGTCAGAGTGCTGAAGCTTTTGTGCATCATGAAACATACTTTAATATCCTATACCAAGTATCTTTATATCTTTCTTTATAAAATATGATATATACACATGTGTATATATATATATATCATATTGCATAAGTAATACATAGATATGCGTAAGAAAGTTCGTTGTTAATCCATCATCTCTTTTTCTTGGCACCGTCTCAGGTCTCTTTCCTTTCTTTTTTTTCCTCTTTTTTCTTCTTCTTTTTTTCTTCTTCTTCTCTTGTATCATAAGGAGAAGAAGAAGAAGAAGGAGGAGGAGGAGGAGGAGGAGGAGGAGAAAGAGAAAAAGGAATAGTGGATAGTACAGCGTTTATTCGCGACATTTAAAGTTGCAACAGTAACCAAGGGAAAGTCATCGACATCGTGGTTTACGTTACACGGCTAGTTCGAATCGGATCGATAGAAATCGAGTAGAAAGCGGGGAAAGTAGCAAAAAAAGAGCATGTTAGAAAGAGAGAGAGAGAGAGAGAGAGAGAGAGAGAGAGAGGTGGGAGTAGTGGAAGCTTTGAGATAGGTGGTGGAGGAGAGGATACTAGGGAAGGGATAAAATCATCTTAAGTACGCTCGATTTCAGCGTTACGAGCTGCGGTCTTTTTTCGAATAGGATAGGACTTTGCTGGGAGAGTTCGTCGTGGGGGCGTCGAAGATGCAAGATTACCAAAGAAAAGAAAGTTCAGCTTTCGAGGGAAGGGATTTCCAAAGCGAATCCCTATCGAAGAAGCTTCGGGTCATTCGGTGCGATGTCCATGCCCGGAAAACTTGGATGACCTTGGTATATTTGGGATCGATCGTTCAGCAGGCTAGGCAGGCAAGCAAGCAGGCAGGCAGGCAGACAGACAAGCAGACAAGCAGACAAGTAGGCAAGCTAGATGACGTATATATAAAAAGAGAAAGAGGGTGGTTGGTGATCACGATGGTAGTAGTAGTGGTGGTAAGATAGAAGGGGTGGTTTATAACTGAACGATGCACGCCAACGATAGCGAGTGTATTTTTGCAATAGGAGTAACTTATATGCGACTAGTATGCGTCAGGATACGTTAGGAAAGATAGATTTATGTTCGCAAAAGAGCGTCGAGTCACGTGTCTCAATAGAGGGATATCGTGCTGGTTTTTCAAATCGAACGGTACGATGTCCAATTTGTCTTGTCTGTCACGAGCGGATCGACGACGACTCCATGAAGGGGCACTCTTAGATATGTTTCGTAGGATGCTTTCTTTTTCTTTTTCCCTTTTGTGTATTTTTTTTTTCTTACTCTTCTTATTCTTCTTTCTGGCAACCTGCTATATTAACCTTTTACCATGGAACTTTATTTATTCGTCGAATTCAGATCTCTCGTAGAAGGTAGATGATAGTAGGTAGATAGCCGAGTACACCCGTGAGCATAGTTTCTCTCTTCTTCTGAAACAGAACCGATGAGAGGAAGAGAAGAGAAGAGAAGAGAAGAGAAGAGAAGAGTAGAGAAGAGAAGAGAAGAGAAGAGAAGAGAAGAGAAGAGAAGAGAAGAGAAGAGAAGAGAAGAGAAGAGAAGAGAAGAGAAAGACAGGGAGAGAAAGAGAGAAACCACACTCTGCTCCGTTCGCTGTTGCATATTTTATTGCGCGCATTATTTAAATGAGCGCGACTTCGCCGTAATCTTGCCACGGAGAGAAGACTCCTTCTCTCTTCCTTTAACCATAGCTATCTCCTTTTCTCTTCCATCTCTCCTTCTTTTACTTTCACAGCGCTGGTCTTGCTTTTCCTCTTTCTCCTACTTACTGAGGGAGCACCTAAGCAACCCTTAAACGTACAGGGTAGTCGAAGAGAGGGGAGGAGGAGAGTAGTTCTCGGCTGGTTCAGCTAGCTCGACTTGGCTGGCTGGTAACGCGGAGCTTTCCCTGGGGTTGCCGCCGGAGGAATGGGGGTGAATAAGAGAGGGGTAGAGAGAAGAGGCCGGCCAAGCGTGTTTTTGCGAGCTGTTTCTGCTGACCAGTGCGGCTTTTCCTCTGCGGTCATCTCTCGTCGCCTCCCAAAGCTTGTAGAGTCGCTTATTGCCCCGAAGCTCCTGTTAACCGCCCTCTTTAACTTCCTGTCCCGACAGTCCTTCTTCCACGGAAAGAAGAGCAAACCCCGAATACTAGCCTCGTGCAAGTCCCCTTAAATACATCGACATCTGGGACTAGCTGTCGACGGCAAAGCTTTTCGACGATTCTATTCCTTGATTTGTACCCAGGAAGACATCCGATCTGCCTTTCTAACATTTCTATGCGTGCCTGTTAACAATGAACTCTCGTGATACGAAAGATATGAAAGAAGAAGAAGAAGACGAAGACGAAGACGAGCTTCATCTTCATCTTTATCTAATTTATGTATCTATCTATTCATTCATCCATCTATCCATCCATCCATCCATCTATCTCTTTCTTTCTCGAGTAATGGATTCGTGTGTTTGACTTACTCGAGTATACTCGTAAACGCTTTGATATACGTGGGCGGGGTGGGGGGAGAAACAGGTAAACGGTAACCATGAAAATTTCAACTCTCCGAGAACGTAATCAGCATACTTGGTACATTCGTTTCCAGGCAGAGGGAATACCATTTCCCGGGGCGATCACTTTGTGAAGATTCGAGATAACGTAAATTCTCTCTTTCTCCTTCTCCTCCTCCTCCTCGTCCTCCCCCACCTTCTCCATCTCTTCCTCCTTCCTTTCTAACCCCCTCCTCCACCCTGTTTTATATCCTACTACTCTCTCGTTAAAAGAATGGAGGGCGATCGCGTAGCTCGTATTCACGCCATAATGTTTATCCTTTTGCAGCTCGTACCGTCGAAGAGCACAAAGACCATTGTTTTTAAAGCGTGCGTTATTACTCCATGGGAGTATGATATTATAAAGCACGAAAAGTCGATAAATGGGATTATTATAAGGCTCATCAAACGAGACTTTTGTTGTTTACATAGATTCGAATTTTCGTTCGAAGGAGCATGCTCTTACGTATGTTGATGATATTATTATTCTACTACTACAATACTACTACTACAGCTCCTACTACTACTACTACTAGTATTACTACTACTATTGCCGCATAGTTTTCGATCCCTAAGGTTAGACAATTAAGCGAATTACATGTAACAGCTGAACATTAGCTCGTAATGTGACCCTTCATTTACTCGACCGTTAGCCACACCTCTTACCCTTTAAGGGCAAGTACTTATCGTCCCTATGTCCCTTCGATTTCTCCAATTCTTCCTCTCGGATTTACTTCAGGTACGAGGAATATCTTTTAACAAGTGCATCTTTTTGGATATTAAAAAAAAAAAGATTAGAATTATAATTCATATTACAAGGGTAATCATTATTACGAGGATTATTGTATCCTTCTCTTTTTTTTCTTTTTTTTTTTGATTAATTTTATTCGATCTCTGGTGATAGAAGTTTACTTTGATTTCGAAGTTGTAATTTTTTATGGAGGAGAATATCATCTTTATTTGTTTATTATTTTTAGATGCATTCTTTGATGAATATACAGCGTTAAGATGATATAATAGTTCTCTTATATTAATTTCGATAGAAAGATTATTTCTCGTTTCGTTTAATCGAAAAAAAAGGAATAGAAAATGGCCAAATCGAAGATATGTTATCGGTCGAATTTCCCTCGGCCTTAAATTATCACTGGATTTTCTCTTATCTTTAGTCCGAGTAATCCACGAAAGAATAACTACCGAAGATATCGATTCTGCATATGCATCGGCACCGTCGATACTCGATAAAGGGACAAAAGAAAACCACATTTATACTTTTATCTTCTCCTACCCATTTCCTTTACGAAGGAGACACGTTGTGCCTTCGATTCTAACAAACTTGCTGAGTTATCGGATTGCAAAGATTAAAGATCTCTATCCCATATGTAATATTATTTCAAGGTAAAACGTACTTTCGAGTAATCGATTAGATGTCCAATTTTAACGAGAATCCTGCTCGCGATTAACCCCGTGTAATAACCAAAGGGAATATTAATATTTCCGTCTACGATGTGAGCTATTTTTTTCCTCCTTTTTTCGTTTTTCTTTTTTCTTTTTCGTCGAACGCACGAGTACCTCCCCCCACATTTAACAAATCTAATCGCATTTTTTCCTTTAATATATTTATTTAATATCGATTGACTTATTGATAACAATAAAATAAAAGTGAGATGGACGAATTTGAAGGACGTAGCTCTGAGAGAGAGAAAGAGGGAGAGAGAAAGTTTCGAATTATCGTTACGATGTGTTTCGTGTTCGTGACAGTGTGAAAGTGCGAATGAAAAAGCGGCGTTGGGACAATGATAGAAGGAGAGAGAGAGAGAGAGAGAGAGAGAGAGAGAGAGAAAGAGAGAAAGAAAGAATAGCAACCGTGACAGACATCGAGCTTTTAAGGGCTGCTGGAAACAGCTGTGGCGTGAACGCATTTTTAGTTGCGAAATATTTGTAAATATTCCTCTTTGTGGAATACAACCAGAGAGAAAGAAAGAGAGAAAGAGAGAGCTTGAGAGACTGAGAGACTGAGAGACTGAGAGAAAGAGAGCTCGAAGAGTCCTTTCCAGAGGGCAGGTCGAGTCAAGGATGGAAAGGATAAAAGCTTTCGGCCTTCCACGTTTGACGGTCAAACGGATCCTGTATTTGGCAAGCTCTCTTGCTTGGCTATATTCGTGTACGTTACGAATATATATATATAGTACATAGCGAGATTCTTCAAAGAAATTTCTCCTATATATTCGACTGGAGCTTTTCGGTGAACGGCTTGTTTACGATGAAAACAGTTCGTTCCATATTTGAAATATAATTAATAACGATAACGAACTAATATCACGTTGATCGTCTATCGTTCCATCGAATTTTTCCATCGGATATTTTCTGAAGAACAAAAAAAAAAAAGAAGAAAAGAAAACGATAAGTATATCGTTTTTCTTTTAGCTTTTTTTTTTCTTTTTCTGTTTATTTTCTTTCATTTCATTAATTTTTTTTTTTTTTTTTTTTAATATACAAGTGATAAAAAGTTGAAAGACTTGGTAAAAAGGCTCGCATATTTTTCCCTATTTATTATCGGCAATTCTTAGGTGGATATGTTTTACGAAGGGACGATAAGCAAACGCGTAAGTAATTAAGTAGATCTAGGTATTTCGCGGAAAGGGAAATTAATGGGAAGCTGTAAGGATAGTTAGTCGAGGGTAGATTTCTAGGTTCACCACGTGGTGGATGCTTGAATCACGTGAGGGCATCCCCAATCGGTAAACAAGGGAGGGTCGTTAAAGCAACGGTTAAACTGATGACTGTAGGTTCGTAGGAGGATGAGGGTGTTTAGGAGGGTTGTTTACGGCTACTCTCTCTCTCTCTCTCTCTTTCTTTTTTCTTTCTTTCTCTTCTTACTCTACGGTCAATAAAGTTTAAGTACCCCAAGAGATTGCTGTTGTCTCTGTCCATCTAGTCTTACTTCCTTTTTTCTCTCTTTTTTTTTTCGTATCTTTCTTTTTCTCCTTTCTTTCCACTTTATCGCTGACGTTGCATCACGATATCGTGGCATTATATTTATTTATTTTTTCCCTACCAAAAAAAAAAAAAAAGAAAAAACGAGAAACGAATCAATTTGGTCGCGTTCAACTTTCTTTCCTTTTTTTCTTTTTTTTTTAACTCGTCCCTCTTTTTCTTAGGATCGATTTATTTTTCCTTTCTTTCGAATCGAAACTTTTAGTTAGAATCTCTGTTTCGCTTGGTCGAGAACGAACATGTACGAACTTTGGAAGGATAATGCATATTCTTCTGTTTTTAAGAAGGAAAAAAAAAAGAAGAGAAAAAGAAGAAAAAAGAGCGAGATCGAAAGGAGAATCGAAAGACAGGAGGAACGCAAACGGATTCGTCTTTTCCATAGAACACGTTGCGATCGTGGTGGGCTCGACAGAGAGCATTTGCATGTGGCGATCGGCCACGCGGAAGCTGTGTCGTTTCTCCCATTCCTACCCCTCTATCCTATGCCACCCCATCCTATCTCACTTTCTCTCCGCCATATCATTGCTTTTCCTTTTTAAACGAATTCTTCTTTCGACTCTCATTTCCACCTATCTGTCGCTCGTATTGGCACTCGTACTCTTTCCCTCCCAATTTTTCTTTCTTCCTTTCCTTTTTTCTACCCTTTTTTGTACTCTTCTTTTTTTCCTTTTTGCACTTTTACTCCCTCCTTACACGAAACTCTCAACGAACGCGCCGCTTCTTCTCTCTTCTTTCTCATCTTTTTCTTCTTTTTTTTTAACAACATACATTTCTTTCATTTTAGTTATATAGAAGAAAGGAAAACGTGGCGCATGGTGTAAAAGTAAAAAATCAAAAGACAAAATCGATTTATCGAATAATTCGTAAACACTGAACTCATTTTCTTTTGTTTTGTTTTGTTTTGTTTTCTTTTCTTTTCTCTTCTCTTCTTTTTCCTTTTTTTCTTTTTTAATTTTTGACGTAAACCACTTTTCATAATCACCGGCGCACGTTTGACGAATAATTAAGAATGATTAATTCACGAGAGATTAACGGTACGGATATAATGTAACGATAACCGAGAAACAATTTAATATCGTAGATTTAATTTTATTCTATCGTACGATATATCAAGTGAATTTTTCTAATGGATTCGTGATAACAAAAAATCGATGACCCACTCGCTCACCGTTTGTCGTCCGATTTAGAAGAATTATTTTGCAACAGAAATAAAAGAAAAAAAAAAAAAAACAAAAAATGTGATCGTACAGGAAGAAAAACAAGGAAAAAAAAAAGAAAGAAGCAGAGACAAACAATTTCGATGATTCTTACGTTTAAATAAGATAACACGTAATAACGTATAAGCTTACCCCTTGAAAATTTCACGCTTTTAGATCGGCAAAAGTTTAATATAACTCAACGAGAAGCATCTACGGAAAATAATAATAAATCGGCGCAGCCGTCGGAGTTACTTAGGGCGACTTAACGAATATGGATTAAAAGTTGTTCGAGCATCGGCACGGAGGAAGCGAGACTGTTAGAAGGTAGAAGCGAGAAGAGAGGAGTGCTGTTCTCGAAAACGGTGAAAACGAGTTGGTTTTCGAGAGATTGGCGGCTGCAGACACTGTACCGGAGGACGAAATTGTGTTTGTATTTTAATGAGGGGGCTATGCTAATCCCTTTCGCGGCACGCAGCCGTTTCTCTCTCTCTCTCTCTCTCTCTCTCTCTCTCTCTCTCTCTCGATTCTCTCGAGAAGTAAAAGCCGTTTTTCCATCTCACGATAGGCGCGAATGTTTGCAAAACCGGCGGAAAATTCCTTTTTAAAGAAAGAGAAGAGAACACACGTGTAAAAGAAAGAGAGAGAGAGAGAAGTAAAAAGAAAGAGATAGAAATCGTGGTTAGAATGAAACTCGAATAAATTCGTATTTCTCTCTCTTTTTCTCTCTCGTGTATTTGTAAATGTTTGAGAACGATAGAAAAAGATGAAAAGAAATACTCAAGACAATAACCAACAATAACACAAAAACAAATAGCCTGAGGACGATCTTTTTAATATCTCTTTAGAAAGAAGAGAACCCTATAGGGTTGCCTTTAGAATCTTTACCAAAGGGTAAGGAAGACGAACGAGGGAGAATGACGGCACCCTTCTCGTACCGGATTCTTCTCTCCTATGCAACGTTTTAAACGACGGCTCTTTTTTGACCCACTGCCATAATTTTTGACGATCGATAACGCTTCCGTTACTCCGCAAACGTGACTCTCTTCGTATACGAGGAAGAAAGAATGATTTATATCATCCTTTTATCGATGATTATATTCTACTTTTTTCACAACTAGTGGTATTTGTGTTTGCATAGAAATGTTTTGTTTATTTATTTATTTATTCATTCATTTATTTATTTATTAATTCGAGTCGAAATTGTAGCAATGTTTTTCTTTATCCTTTCTTTTTTTCTTTTTTGTAGTATACGTTATAAGGATATATTAAAGCTTGGCCATTACATCCAAGAGAATCAAAAGAACTACTTGAGATCTTGAGGGAGAGCTTTGGAAAAGTACAAAAGTTCTTGTTGGACAGAGAGTTAGACGAAAATAAGAGAAGAGGGAGGAAAGCCAACCCAATCCAATTTTATCGATGTATTTAACGGATGACTGCTCGATAAGAACTATAGTTAGCCAAAAAGGAGTTTTATTTTCGTTCGCATTTCATTCAAATCGTTTTGTGTCTTTGTTTCTTACGAGAGAGAATAACGAAACTTTTATTATGAACATTTATTATGAACGCCGCATATATCTTCTCTGTTCTTTCTTTTTCAATGAGTAATTAAGATTAATCATATCGTATAAAAGGGGGGAAAAAAAAGAAGAAAACTAGAGAGAGAGAGAGAGAGAGAGAGAGAGAAGAGATGGGTACTTCATCGAGTTTCATCGAACGTGAAAATACTTTCAAACAACTTCTCGAACTCGTAGTTTATCGAAACGAGGGCAGCTATCTTTGGAAACAATAGATAGCGCAAGGAACATGGTTTATGTAAGACGAGGTTATTTTCGACGATGTACAAGAACCCCTACTCGGACGTTCTTACACAGAGAATGGTCACCTGTCGTGTTCGATCTTTTTTTTTCTCTTCTCTATTTCTTTTTGTTTTTTTTTGTAAGTACTCATTTATTATTTTATATCGCTTGCTCGTTACTACGATATATTAACATTTCAAAGATACCAGAAGATCTTAAACGAATGATATTTAATTTGTTAATGATTTACTTGAGACTCTAAACATTTGATCGTTTTCATAGTGATGTCAAGAAAGAGAGAAAGAAAAAGGGAGAGAGAGGGTGTTGTTATGAACAAAATAAAAAGGGGAGAGTAAAAGAGACGACCTTTAATCGTCCTCTACGTTTTTCTGTTTTTTTTCCCTTCTCTCTCTCTCTCTCTCTCTCTATCTATCTATCTATCTCTGTTCTTGTTTCGTATTACGAGTAGCAACATTAATCGTCGTTGGAATTGACACAAGGGCACAGAGTCGTTTCGTTCCTGGAACTTCAGCAAATATCCTACACTACTGTGTACAGGAGTACCTACCTACCTACCTACCTACCTACCTACCTACCTACCTACCTACCTACCTACCAACCAACCAGAGAGGGTTAGCTTGCTTGAAATTTTCACGTTTCTCTTTTGGTCCTCTTTTGGTGTACAATCATTTCACGTGGAATCGAAATCGCGCTGAGCCGCGACAGACGGTTTAAACACAATCGGTGGAAGGAAAAAAAAAAGGAGATGGAGATGGGGGAAGGGCAAGCGAGTAGTAATCCCTAGCCTTACTCTCTCTCTCTCTCTCTTTCTCTTTTTCTCTCGTCTGCTTCGTGATACATTGAGATATCGTCGAGTCGTTGTTGACCGAACTTTCGATGATACCAGCGCGAGAGAGAAAGAGAGAGAGAGAGAGAGATAGATAGATAGAGAAAGTTGGAGAAAGATTCAGCTCCGTGTTCCCGTGAACGATTACATACAACGTGGCGTGGCTTCGATGGTTGGGCCAAAGAGGGAATAGGGGGAGGGAGGGGGTAGTTAGAAAGGGGATCGAACTGCTTCGCGGACTCGTAGGCACGAGGGAGGGTTGCTCTTTTTTCTCCCTCTTGCTCATCTCATTCTCTCTCTCTCTCTCTCTTTCTCTCTCTTTCTCTCTCTTTTTCTCTTTCCATCTTTTACGAGCATCGATGTATTTTCAATACCGACACAAAGCGATATAATCCGCGTTTAATTGGAAAACTTCACGTCACCGACTACCCCTTTTCGATACAAATCGAGGCGAAACTCCGAATCGTTGCCCTCCATCCTTCTCCTCATCCCTCTCTGTGATCTCTTCTTCCCCCTTCTTTAACCCTCCCCCTTTACGGCCCTCAAACCCCCCTCTAACCTCCTCTTCTATCCTTCTTCTCACTCCTACTACATTCATTCTGTCCGCCGTGAACTCTCAGACGCGTACTGTTTTTTCTACCCCTTCATCCCCCTCTCCCTCCTTCTCAGTCTCTCTCTCTCTCTCTCTCTTTCTCTCTCTTTTTGTCTTTTTCTTTTTCTTTATTTCTCTCTCTCTCTCTCTCTCTCTCTCTCTCTCTTTTTCTCTCAGTCTCTCTTTTCTTTCAATCTTTCAACCGATCTTGATATCCCACGTTCGTATCCCACACAATTAATTTCTAATTGAGCGAGTGTCCTTCCACCATCGTGTAGAGAGAGAGAGAGAGAGAGAGAGAGAGAGAGAGAGAGAGAGAGAGAGAGAGAGAGAAATTATGATTATTATTTATTTTTAAGCTTCGATATCTGTATATATATATATGTATATATAGGTACGTATATCGAATATATAAAAAGAATGTACCTCATTTATTTTCTACTATCTCCTCTTTCTTTCTCTCTCTTTTATGCAATATTCTTCGTTCTCGAGTTAATTGATCGTTTGAGTGTCACGTTTATCAGACTTCACGTCGAAAAATAGCACGGGATTTAAAAACGACGGCGAGTACACATATGAATGTTTTATTTTTATCGATAATATAAAAATTGTCGTAACGATCGTTTACGATTTTTTTTGATAAGCACGTGCTTCGAGGAAAATCGTGATCGATGAAGAGAAATCGATCAAAATAATTCGATCGAAGATAATTTCGAATAGTGAACGATTGCAGTTCTAATCGTACGAGGTATATTTTGACGAGTAGGGTTGTTACTGTATTTCCAAAAAAAAAAAATTATAATAAATAATCAAAAAAAAAAGAAAAAGAAAGAAAGAAAGAAGTAAATAAAAAAAAAGGAAAAAAAACAAATAAGAAAGAAAGAAAAAAGAAATGTAAAAAATTGTTCTAACATGGCGTTGTCTAGTCTATGTTATACATATATATACATACGCAGCATCCATCTTTCCATTTTTCTTTCTTTCCTTTTTTTTCCTTTTCTTTTTTCTCTTTTTTTATATATCATCCAAAAGAAAAGACCTCAGAGCGCAAGGGAGGATGGGGTTAAATTTGAAAAGTTTTTAAGCGTTTCGTCTCGTCCCCTCCCAACGTCGCGGAAGGAAACTTGCGAAACGAGCGTGTCCTTCGTTCCTGTTTGCCCGTCAGTCATGTCGTTCTCGTAACTTTCGACGATGATTAACCTGCTGTGACGCTGGAAAATAACATCGTCGACATAGTCTCTGGTTTCTCACCGGAGAAGGAAGATACTTATCTTGGCCGTTGCTTCTGTCGAGAAGTTTGGAATCATTGTGATTTCTACGTTTGCATAGCGAGTGACTGTTACTTACTCGGCTTTTACCGAGCAGCTTTTTAAATTTTTATTAGAGATCGAACGAAAAATTTTCTTTCAAAAAAAGAAAAAGAAAGGAAACGAGTAATATGATAAGAAAAAATATCGATAGAGATAATACGATTAATAAGACAAATGTTCTTCTACATTTTCTTATATTTAGAAGTATAAAAATTATTTTGGTACACAAAAAAAAAAAGAAGAAGAAGAAAATAAAATCTATACATATATGTACATATGTACATACGTTAGATATAATTTAAGTATCCATTATTCCTCATTAAAATATATATAATTATATCCAAATGGACGAGCAAAATGTGAAAGAAATCTCTCTCTCTCTCTCTTTTTCATCCCTCTTCTATTTTTTCCTCTCTTTTTCTTTTTCTTTCTCTCTTGCCAAAGAACGTCTCGAGGTTGGTTGGACAACAGAAAGCGGAAAGTCGTCTTTGGAAAGGACGATTCCGTTTCGTGATAATTGTTATTACCATAACGCCTGTTATAAATGATTCGGAAGATTCTTCCTCCTTTTGATTGTTATGCCCTGTACTTAATAATATCCTGACGGGAAAAGGACGGGGTAAAAGTCGGAAGACGTCGACGAAATCAGCCGTGAGAGACACCACCACCACCACCACCATTACCACCACCATCACCAAACCCCCACTATCATCCCTTCCATCCTTTTTAACCAGCGCCTTTAAACGTCTTTCAAGTTTTCAGCTTTGCGCAGCATTCTTATCGAAGTAGAGACGAGCACGAGGGCTCACAGCTGCCTCCCGCCATCGGCAGCCCTTTGTCCCGATAATTAAATCTAACGATTGTCATATTTTAATTGTTCTTCTTTACCAACACGACGGACATCAGGGCTGATAGCATAATGACGACGACGAATCTCCGACATCTATCGAGAGGACTAACCTCGTTCCTTTCGTACCAATTTTTTCCTTTTTTTCTCATCATCTTCCTTTTCTTTTTCAATTGTATTTTTTTTCCTTTAATTATTCTCTTCCTTCTACGCGTGACATTTCACATTAACAAATCGTTCCAAGTTACTCACACTCGATTACGATCGAATCCGATTACTATCCTATCCGATCTATTTTTTTTTCATTCGAATCAATCACGTCAAACTTTTGACGCAACATCGAGAAAAACTACGAATTACTTTTCTTTTCTTTTTTTCATTCAACCAAAAAAAAAAAAAAGACACGATTATTGCTTGAGAGATTTAGTACATCCTTTCGAGATAATCGCAAACGGCTTTTTCGAACTTTTATATCGGAGATTCCTTTTCATTTTTCGATATTGGAATAATTGCAAAGAGACGTACGAACGATTATTTTCTTATCTTTCTTTTCGGGATTTAGTTTGGTAATTTTTCGAGAAATATACAGGCTTTGGTGTGTTCGTCCTTTTCTCACCTTCACGTTACATCTAATGGCTCTCCCATATACCCCCCATATTCTTTCGTTTTCCTTAACCCTTTAACTCCGTTGGCACGACGACTACTTCTTATTCGAAAAGAACCGTACTTCTCCCACCTTATTCTTCATGAGCACTCAATTTTCCTCGACGACTTTCTCTTCTTCTTCTTCTTCTTTTTCTTCTTCTTCTTCTTTTTCTTCTTCTTCTTCTTCTTCTTCTTTTTCTTCTGCTCCTTTTTTTTTGTTCTTCTCTAATGCATCGAGTCGCAGGTGTCAATTTGGTTTGAGTACTCGTCGAATCCTTGCCAAAACTTATTCTTCTACTTCTTCTTCAATCTTCTTGTGTTTTTTCCTTTGTTTTTTTCTTTCTCTTTATTTTCTTTCTTTCTTGTTCTTTTTAACTCGTCAATTCTTAACTCGAACTCGTGTCAATTCGTCATTATCGTCGTTTCTTTCCTTCGTTTAGTTTCTTTTTATTTTCTTAAATATATTTATATATATATATATTATATATATATATATTATATATATATATACACATGAATATTTTTCATTTATAAAAACATACACTCTTTTTCATTGCCGATTTTTTATTTCATGTATTCGAGAGAAAATGTATGTGTATACGTGAGTATGTCGACGTATGCGCGAAAAAGAATTACGAAGAGTTATTTAATGTTTATATAATACCCGTCGATGTTTAACCTTTTGAACTTTGAAAAAAGCGGAATATTAGAGAAAATATAGGACAAAAACAAATATCTATTTTTTACGTATAAATATGCGCATTTATTTTTTCTCCGTTTCCTTTTTTTTTCTTCTTCTTCTTCTTCTCTTTTATAGTGTTAAATTCTCTCTGTATATAGTAGTTAATTTAGAATAATTTGATAGCTTGGAAGGAAAGATACTTCTGTTCGTTTCTGTTGTGTCGCGTGCATGCAAACCCTTGGCCCCGCAATTATCGTTCGTGTAAAAAGCAATCGAAGAAACTCCTCAGACAGGGTTAACGGAGAAAGGAGGTAGGAGAAAGAGAGATAGAGAGACAGATATATATATATATATATATATATATATATATAGAGAGAGAGAGAGAGAGAGAAAGAGAGATAGATAGATAGATAGAGGGTTGGACAATCGGGCAAAGCTTGTCGCCACGTATGTAACCCGCAAAACCAACCCTTGCTTGCCGAGTCCTTTGTACATACGAAAATACGACGATCTACCTATGCTCGATGCTTCGTTTCTTCTTCGACCCTAACCCCAACTCGTAAGTCACAAAGAATTTTCACTTTTACTTTTTGTGCCTTGCTTGTTACATGCTTGGCTTAACTTAGACAGATGGTTAGATAGGTGCTTAAAATCGTTGATAGATCTTTTATTTATTTTTTACTTATATATTTATTCATCTTTCTATTTCTTTTATTTTTGTTCTTCTTTTAATCTATGATCTTCGTACTATTCGATGGATCGTTACAATAGATATGATTTTATTATCGAATATATAAAATATGAAAAATATTACAAATATAACGATACAACTATGAGAAAAAATATAATAGATATTTTATTATTAAAACTACATAGGTAATTAAATCATTTTATTATACGTATTTATATCGTAGAATATTAAAATTACAATTTCCTTGTTACACTTTTAGATAAATACAGCCGTTATAAATTTCGCTAGTAGGAATGTCGATAATTTCTTAATTCCTTGCCGAAGGTACATTCTCGTAGGAAGTTTTGGTGCATCTTTAAGTAAATACACGTAAGGAAAAGGAGGGACCGACAAGCCTTAATTATGTTGCGAGAGAAGTATAATTAACCGCTACGGGCAAGGGTGACATCGCGACGTAGTTTAAATAATGTACTACGCTGTCTTCCCAGTTCAGGTCTGGGGCTTCGCGGTTCTCTCGTTTCCACAGCTTGTTACGAGTAAGACGGCCACACCCTTTCCCATCTCACGAAGTGAGACAGGTATATATATTATATATATATATATATATATATATATATATATATATATATATTTCTGATAAATTATAGAAACGATAATTTTCCTTTCAATCCTATTTTTTTTTATTTTTATTTTTTTGCTTGTTCAACGCAAACGTTATACGACTAAAAACTATCTTAGAATAAAAAGAGGAGCAACATTAGTCTTTTTTTCTTTTTTACTCCATCTCTCTCTCTCTCTCTCTCTCTCTCTCTCTCTCTCTCTTTCGTTGCTTATAGTTCCATCTTATTAGCATGAATTTAATCAATGCCGTCTTAGGTAAGTTCACGCGGCTGCGCGGCAAACCAACACATTGTATAAATACAATCATTGTTCATAAATATTCATCCACATTTAATATCGGCCCATTCCACCTTACGGACGAGAGGTAGCTCGAAAATTTCGTTTAAGTTTTCGAGTAAATCTCTCTCTCTACGGGCTTCCTCTCTCTTATTCCATGACTTATTTTGGATGCGCTAAATTCATGAATTCACCTTGGCTTGATCGACGGGTTATTCATTAATATAATTATTATCGATATAGAGATACCTTTACTCTCTCTCTCTTTCTTTCTTTTTTTTCATCTCGAAACGTTCGTCTCGTCGATTTTTTTTTTTTTCGAATAGCCGAACGAGTGGCCTCCTGTATTTTCTAACAAAGAAACGAAGACTTTATTTCCATTCTATTCTTTTCTTCTTCTTCTTCTTCTTCTTCTTCTTCTTCCTTTTTTTCTTTCTCTTCTTTTTCTTCTTACTCTTCCTCTTTCATTTCCACTTCTTTCATCCGTCCCATTTTTTTCCTCCTTCGTTGAGATATTTGCACGGGGTTCCTCCCAATTATAATTAACCTTAATAATATTCATTTGCGAGCACTAAAACGAAGTTGTTCGCCTGGCAGGAGTCGGGCAAAGAGATTATATTAATTAATTTATTAAGATGTACATTTTTAGAGATAGCTATACGCCGTCTCTCATCTAT
This sequence comes from Vespula vulgaris, assembly GCF_905475345.1. NCBI lineage: Eukaryota > Metazoa > Arthropoda > Insecta > Hymenoptera > Vespidae > Vespula > Vespula vulgaris. The sequence goes on from NC_066592.1 coordinate 2,868,080, forward strand.
CCCACGTTAAACCGTTTCTCCATCTTTTTTTAGCCTACTTCAATTTCGTTGTCCGATCTTCTTATCATTTTAGGGAAAGAGTTTTCTTATAAAATTTCAAGATATTTTCATTGGACCAACCGAATGTATCTATTATTTCGAGTTACGCCTACGTTTGAGTGATATTGGTTATCGACAAAAGAAAAAAGATTACGATAATAATAAAAAAAAAAAAAAAAAGAAAAAAAGAAAAGAAAAGGAAAGAAAAACGTACCGACGTGGTATAGACGCAATAATAAAGTGAAAGAAAGAAAAAAAAAAATTGATATATAAGCAGGTATTAGGCATGTACATAGAGGGTTGTAGATAGGTACTTAGATAGGTTGGTAGATAATGTAGGTATATCGAAAGGATCGAAGAATAATAAAATTGAACGATGTCGGATGACTGTGGTGGCTTCATTCGTGACGTAATTCCTCTTAGTAACTATCTATGTAGCTGGTACCTGGTAGATATATATCGATAAGGGCGTACTGCTACGGACAATATTTAATTAAAGTGAAAACCGAAAATCCGCGGCTATCGTTCAGTGGCCGCACGCTATGGAGGCTGCTATCCGTGGTGACGTTTTTCTCTCTCCGTACTTCGGTGTCAAACGCCCACGTTATTGGTAAACTTTCGCCAGTTATTTAATTAACACGACGAGAGAATGAGAGAGTGGAAGAGAGAGAGAGAGAGAGAGAGATAGAGAGAGAAAAAGAATGAGGGAGAGAAAGAGAAAGAGAGAGGGAGAGAGAGGTCGATGAGCCCTATACGCGGTCTACTATACGCGACCAGGTTAAAATAAGCATTAACGTGGATATCTTTGTAAAATTCATAATTTCATCGATCGGTGCGGAATAAAGCGACCAATTTCGAAGTACCACTCTCATATCGAACACAGAATGTTTAATAATATAATATATGCTTGTATTTATGTGTCTACGTGTGTACTCCCTTTTTTCTTTTCTTTCTTCTTTTTCTTTTTTTTTTTTTGCTGTTTATCATTTACCTTCTTTTTTTTTTTTTCTTTTTGCAATGTTTTATTATTCACATATTTTTAAAAGGAAATCGGATTTGTTGCTCTTGCTTTCTTTTTTTTTCATTTCGTTTCTCTTTTTTTTTTTTTTAAATCTGACATCGATGCATCCACCAGTCGTTGAATCGTTATCTATTTATACGGATGATATAAGTATTTTTGTTTTTTAATTTATAATTATTGATTCAAACGTTTTACATTCTACGTAATCGCGTGCGTGCGTGTATGTGCGCGTATCATTCGTATTACTTTTCTAACTAAACGTATGGTCTCGAAGATAAAATCTCATTTTGGATTTGTTTGGTTCGTAAAATGATATAGTTACGGTGTCGAGTGTATTTCAGCGAATGAGTTTATTCGAAGAAACGCAGACACGTCGTAGTCTCTTGGAATGGATAAAGATGCTATTAAAGCAGAGGAGAAAGGCAAATTTATGGGAAATTTTGTGGACGATATTGTCGACAAATCGAACCCACGTAGGAGGAGTAGGACGACACATGCAAATTTGTTCATTCTCATCCCACGGTTACCTTTTTTATTTCGTCATTATAAAAGTTCGAACGCCCGCGGTTCATTTCTCTGTCTTCTTTCTTTCTTTCTTTCTTTCTTTTACATCTCGAGTTCCTTCTCTCTCTCTCTCTCTCTCTCTCTCTCTCTCTTTCCCCTATCTTTTTCTCTGTCTTTCTCTCTCACTCTCTTTCCTACCCTTTCTTTTTTCTTTTCTTTTTTCTTTTACGAGCGATAGCAATATTTCCAAGGATTTTAACGCGACCGATCTCGTGTTTGGGTTACAGCTGTAAAACGATTTACGATGAAAACAAGCGTCGAAAGAGCAAAAGAGAATGAGAGAGAAAAAGACAGAAAAAGAGAGAGAGAGAGAGAAATCGAGAACGAAGCAATCAGAATTGATCGGTCGTCGTTATTGCCGGTACTTATTTCCTTTAGGGGATAAATACGAGAAGGAGAACAGAGAGAACGTTCATTTATGTCGAATAATTATCGATTTATATGAGATCAACGAGCGTTAACTTTGTTCCATCGGAATTTTTGGTACTTTCTTTTCTTTTCCTTTTACTTGCTCTTTCCTTTTATACTTTCTTTCTTCTTTTTTCTTTTTAGTATTATCATTACTATTATAATAATAATATCGGGAATACATTTCTACGTTGTGCATTCCGATAAATGTATATTTTTAACGATCCCATTTTATCACATCGAAAAGTGTTATTTTCACTGAGAAGAAATCCAGGAAGAATCTCACCATAACTTATATAGGGTATTTGGAGAATAGAGAAGGCTGTCGCGTGAAAAACATGAGATCCCATATCGGAGCATGAGGATGCTTGGTAATCCCGCAATTTGTATTTATTTCCAAGCGCCTATACTTTTTTTTTCCTTCGTTTTTCTTTCTTTCTTTCTTTCTTCTTCTTTCTTTCTTCCTTCTTTTTCCTTTTTTTTCCTTTCTTTTTCTCCTCCTCCTTTTCCTCCTCCTTCTCCTTCTTTCTCTTTTCTCTTTTTTCCTCGCTACAATAACGACGAAAGATTTCATTCGTTACTTACTTATCATTCACGGCTTACTATATTTATAATCGAACCGACAAGAAAATTTATGAAAAGTTTAATGTTTCAAATGTATTCGCATTATTATTTTTGGATCGAATCTTCTAATATCCGAATTAATTTATTTTCGAATATTCACGTTCTCGATTTATCGGATTTTCTTTTCTTTTCTTTTCTTTTTTTTTTCTTTCTTTCTTTTATTTTTAAAGTATCAGTGATTATTTAGATTCTTCCTCTTAGAAGCATATACATGTTTTATGAGCTTTAATATTGAATAATAATGAGTTACAGATTATATATATATATATATAACGAGTTGATCAGTAATCCATAGAATTTGATATTTGCGTCGTACGCTCGTACAATATTAATAGTAAAAATATATTTTTCCACCTCGCTGTTAGAAATCGAAGGAGAATAAAAAGAGTAGTATCGATTTTTCGTCTACCCCAATCTCTCCCCCTCTCTCCCCTTCGTTCTCTCTTTCTCTCTCTCTCTCTCTCTCTCTCTCCACCTCTTTCTCTCTTCCTCTCGTTTGATAATGTAAAATATTTCGTAGCAGAAAAACCGACCGATCATGAAGAGTCAATTAATAATACGTTGAGAGTACCGTGATCTCCATAACTTGGTTATTTTATTGTTAGGCCGCGAGAGACAATGGTGTCCCGTCAATTTATTGAGAACGTTCTTCAACTACTCGAGAAAATGATTTCACTGCCAGAACTGGACACTATTTCTTTTATCTCGAGATTATTAAATAATAGGTTCGTCCCGTTTAAAAGTTAGAAATAAATTGAATAATTAAGGGATATTAATGCAGGCACATTATTTCGAGAAATAATTTACGGTAGGATATATAACCACATCGGTTATATACTCGAGAGAGTAACAATCGAGAGAAAGAGAGAAACATAGATAGAGAAAGAGAGAGAGAGAGAGAGAGAGAGAGAGAGAGAGAGAGAGAGTGTGTGTGTGTGTGAGAGTAAAGGCTTGACTTTGATATTTGCACGCTATACCTCTCTCCCTCTCTTTCGTCTTGCTATCTTTCGTCCACGATGTGTCTGTTTATTTTAGGTAATTGTAATTTGCTATCTCGTGAGCTGAGACAACGCTTTACGATGGCAGGAGGAAACCGCGAAGACGTTCCAACCGAAACGATCGAGAGAAAGAGAGAGAGAGAGAGAGAGAGAGAGAGAGAGAGAGAGAGAGAGAGGGAGAAAGTGAGAGAGTCGAGAGGTGCCGTTAATTGTTTTGACACACAGACAAACAGTCGCGATTCCGTCTCTCGATTCCAACGAACATGGGTTTTCCCTTTTCCTGTATTTCTCATTACTCTCTATTTCTCTCTCTCTCTCTCTCTTTCTCTCTTTTTTCATTCTGGATTATAAAGAAAATTCGAAGGAAATTTTAATCCTTTTGATTGCAAGATACGATTCGAACGATCAATTAAATAATATTAAAAAAATAAATATTGACAAGACCGAGAAAGTAACGTGTATGAAAACGCCTACGCCATGTTGACCCTACATACACGTAGGTAAAGTCTTTAATTTGTTAACGAATAAATTGCGAATAAATGGATCGGATATTTACATCAATGAGAAAATCGGTCGAAGATCGTAATTTTAAGGCGTTCAGTAAATACTTTAATTTCTTCCTTTCTTTTCTTCTCTTTACTTTTTTTTTTTTTCTTTTTTCTCTCGTATTTCTGGATAGCCTACTTACGAGAAATACTTCATTCTTCTTTCAATAATTGAAGGATATATTAAATTCGATTTTGTTTATATATATATATATATATATATATTTCTATTTCAATTGAAAAATAATTTAATAAATCATTTTTAATATCAATGAAGGTAACCTGATGATAAAATATGTACGTACAAATATACTGGGTTATCTATTTATATAGTACACACACACACATACATATATATATTTTCTTTTTTATTAAAATTCGTTCAAAGGACAAACAGAGATATTTCGATGAAATCGTAGATAAAGGATCATATAAGTTACGCATACCGAGTTCTAATTCAAATTTCGAAGGCTGCCCTCATACTAGGTCCAGAGACTATCTATACTATCCGGCCACCTTTCCCCTACATGCGGGCATTCTATTATGCAATTAGAGAGCGAGTTCCTGGAAATTCTAAGGGAACCAAAGCCCAAGGTATATCGCTATCGAACATGACAGGACACGGCCGTCCGACACACCCTTTCTTCGTTCGAACTCGTACGGGTCCGATCTATCTCGACGTTACCTTGCTTGCTTATCTCAAAAACATTCTCAATGACCTTAAGTCAACCAACTACTACTTCGTGATAAATATTATAATCTTAGTGAAATAATTATAAACGGATCAAATTCGTTTCTTCGTCTTTCATTATTAGAAATTTCTCCATAGAGCTATATAATCGACCAATGAAATCGTTCCTTTTCAACTTAACTAAATACGATCGTATTCGTTAAATTTAAATTCGTATGTGTGTCTGTATATATGTATATATATATATACATATATATATAATACGTATATATATGTTATATATTCCTTATTCTTCCGATACTCCATTTTATACGGATAATAATCATTATTCGTTGTTGAATTAAGTCAAGCTCCGATATAGAGCATTCAATCTATTCTAACGAGAGCCACGATGGCAAATAATAAAATAAATTCTTTCCAACAGTTTTCATCGATCGTTCAGCTAAGAAATAGAGAAACTTCATCTACAGTCTGCATTTGTCTCTCTCTCTCTTTCTCTTTCTCTTTCTCTCTTTCTTTCTTTTTTTCTCTTTTTTCTCTTTTTGTTACGAAACGTATTTATGACATATTTTTAGCATCTATCAAAAGGATCTTCCTTTCGCAATGCGCTCGTTCATAACCCTTTATAGATTTGCTTATTATACCAATTCCTTTTTAGGATACTTATCGTTCCTTTCGAAATGACTAAACTCAAAGTATACTTACTTACATATGTCATAATGTTAAACGTTCGAAAGTGAAATATATATGTATATATATATTTCGTTTATGGGATCGCGATCGATCTTGCTTGAAACTTATATTCTCCATTTTACATTCCATATAGAGATTAAATTATCTTCAATATCGATAATAAAAATGAAAAAAAAAAAACAAGTAGAATGAATGAAAATTTACTTTCTTTAATAATTATAATTTATAATGATAATAACGATAATAGTAAGAATAAAAAAAAAGAAAATGAGAATTGATTTGCTTTAATATTTACGTAAGATAATTTTGGTGTCATTGAAAATAAAAATACGCAATAATAGATAATAATAGATAGTAATAATAATAAAATAATAATAATAATAATAATAATAATAATGATAATAAAGAATAAATAAATGTATTAGACGAGGGATAGCTCACGTAACATGAATATCCGAGATTTTGAAAGGTCGTGCCGGCTGACCCAGTGCTTTGGGACGGAGGTGGTTTCCACCCTTTTGCCTTACGTTAATTTAATAGAAGGGACGCGTACTGCCCTAAACCATCCTTTCCTCGTAACCCTTTCTCACAGGCAGATACGCCAACTTACAAGGGGCGGTTATCAGACATCCCTACGAACCTTCAACCCCCTCCTATCTTCTCAAGATTCAGAACTAGCTATCTACCGTCCGAGAATCTATGCTAATATCGTCAGATTAGCTTGAGAAGTGGCAAAAGGAATCATTCGATCCATTGAAATTTCAATATATTCCTTGTTTCGATATATCTATTTAAACTATTATATGTTCGATATTTTTATATAAACTATTATATATTTAATATTACATATATATACGATATATTTGAAATAACCATACTTATATATTTAGTATATATATATATATATATATATATATATATATATATATCAATTGCATCTTTGTACTAACGTAAGTTTGTAAGACGTAGATGTACTATTATATATTTAATATATATATTATATATTTAAAATATTTATATATATATATATATACGATATATTCGAAGTAATCATACTTTATTAACTTATATAATAATTTGTTTTTCGTTGTCTCTTGATCATCTTCGAAAGAGTTTTTTATCGAAAGAGAGAAAGGAAAAAAGTTTCTTAGAAGTAATGAATTTTTGATTAGCGATTTTAAGCACGATAGTACCGTAGTTATTTTAGATCGGGTTTTGCGGAGAATAGTGGTCCAATAAGGTAAGTAAGGAGGACAACAGTAAACGTAATTTGAATTTCATGGCAGTTTAACGATCTTAATTAGAAAGCTCCTAGCTCCTCGAAGTCGTGGCTCGAGGCCTCTGGACCTTTAGAGAGGCCTGGAACCTCGATTTTCGTAGCGATTCCTCTCGACTTAACCCGGGCTTATTCAAGTAGAGAAGTAGACGCGTTAAGCCAGGAGGGGGATCTTAGCCGGTGCTGTTTATTCTCGTATTAACGCGGAACCTAAACTATCCGAAGACAAATCGTGTACACTAGCAGTCCGTGTATAGGAAAAGCTGACACGTCCGACGACTTGGCTCGTGAACGAGTTAATCGTTCCGAACTGTCTTAACTGTTCTATTCTCGAGTCTTCCTTCTCCTCTCTTTCGGATCGGTGAAAGTTACTTTAGAGAAAGCGAGAGAGAGAGAGAGAGAGAGAGAGAGAGAGAGAGAGAGAGAGAGAGAGAGGAACGAGTCTGAAATTTTCGAGGATGACGCTGTGGCAACGACTTATCGCTCGTTTATGCAGAAAATAGCTTTTAGATTTTAATCTAAAAAGTATGCGGACTAAAGTCATCGTGTTGTCGTTAAAGAAAGAAAAGAAAAATAAAAAAAAAAAATGGAAGAAGAGCTACGAGGATGACGAGACACCATTTTTTTTCCCTACCACAAAAAAACGCTTCAAACAATAAGAGTTCTCGTGAATAGGGAAAGAGAAACAAGATTTATTTTATAATTTTATCTCGACATTTTCGAGTTGCGGTTCGGGTTAACAATAAGTAAGTAGTTAAATAGATAGGTAGATGTCTAACAATAAGCTATCTAACTATAGGATTCATTCGCATATATTACTGCACAACACGTAATATCGTCCGAAAATATATCGTTTTAATATAGAGCCGTGTTTGCATCACTGGCAAATCCTCCGAAATATCCACTGGCCGGCCGGTCGTTCCTGTCCCTGTGGGGGGTGAATTTCGCACGAGAGAGAGAGAGAGAGAGAGAAAGAGAAAGAGAAAGAGAAATAGAGGGAGAGTGTACGAGGTACTTTGAAAGAGTAGTGGAAGTGGATGCTGCCGGTGGACGACGGCCAAAGCAGAAACGTTTCGAAGGGTAGTGGAAAAGAGGGATGGAGGTGGAGGAGGAAAAGAAGAAGGAGGATGAGGAAGAGGAGGAAGAGGGAGGGGGTAGCTTGGTCCCTAAAAGAAACATAAATAAGACAAATAGGGGCGATCGACAATAGAAAATATCGAATGTACAGAATGCTCCATAAATCGGAGGGTGGTTCTGAGTGGTGGTGGTAGTGGTGGCGGTAGTGGTGATAGTGGTGGTGGTGGTGGTGGTGGTGGTGGTGGTTGTAGTGGGGGTAAAAGGTGGCTACCGTTTGCTATAAGGCGAGCAGCGATCTTTTTATGTTCCAACGCGCTCCCTTCTGCTCCCTCAGAAATATATATCTCTATGGCCAATATCCGCGACCATTTCCCGAGCACGTTTCCACCGAGCATTCGATATACTCTCTTTCTCTGCTCTACGTTAGCAAAGTATACGTTACTTTCTACGTTCGTCTAGATATGTACGTATATATGTGTGTACGTACGTACTTATGTATGTATGTATCCCCGTTCGTAAGAGGGTTTCCGCGTGGCTTTTCTTACGTAAGAAACTCCAAGGATACGCGTTCGTTCGTAAAAATGTTCGAAGAGGGTTACTCGATACATCCTGGAGATTAGAAATTCAATAGATTCTTTTTAATCGAGTTTATACATATGTATATATACAAATTTTATCAGGATTAAATTAATCTTATTACAATAATTTTAATGAATATTTCCAAAATTTCGATGCGAAAAGGATACGTCAAACGGGAGATAAATAGTCATAATTCAATAATAGAAGGAAAAGACGTAGATGTAATTTCTTTGCGATGAGTAGAAAGATCGTAGGGGGTGGGAGGGAGGGAGGGAGGGAGGGAGAAGGATATCGCAGGAGCGCGTTGTGCTCGTTATAAGCTCGAAAGGGGGAGTGGGGTTTGTAAGATGTAAGAGGTACGTATAATTTCGAGGTAAAGGGAGTGGGAGTACGAAAGGCGTGTTACGAATGAGTAGAGAGGGTTCGCAAACATAACCCGACGTTTGCGCTGGAAGGTCGTCGCAACGTGGTATACCTATACATACACTATAAATATATATATATATATATATATATATATATATATATATATGTAGGTGGTGAACGCGAGAACGAGGATGGAAGGATGGAAAAGGGTTTTCGTGGATAACAGAGAGAGAGAGAGTATAGTGAAAGAGGGTGGGGGTGGGTAGGCCGGGCGAATTCCCAGGTTTACGTTTACAACCTTAACTACAAATTCGACAGAGTTACCGAGGCATAAGAGGGCGGATTGTGTCTCGTAAGGGTGGTTAGGGCTGCGCGTAAGAGTTCACCCTCCTCCTACTCCTCTTCATTCCCTCTTCTACTCTCTTCCAGTTGTTAAGAAGTCCCTCTGGGCTAATTTGACTCCCAACCAACCCCACCGCCACCCGTTATGACGGTACCCGACTCTTCTTCCTTTCTCTTTCTCATTCCTGCTAGACTCTTGGTTCGATCACCACATCTCTCTCTCTCTCTCTCTCTCTCTCTTTTTTTCTCTTTCTCTCTTCAACCTCCTCTCGCACCGTTCCCATCACCTGACTATTACCACTCTCGTCCGCTATCTCGACTTTCTTACTTACTACCTCGGCAAGATCGCGCCCGTCTAATCTCCGCTTTTAAAACTCTGCCGCGTCTCCTTTTCGAGACGAGGCTATATGCGTTAGACCCTCTTTTATGTATGCGTATGTACCTCCGTGTGTGTGGGTGTGTTTGTATCTTTATATTTATTTGGTCGAAGATTTTTCCTTCTTGTTTCTTGTTTCTTCTTTTTTTCCTTCTCTTTTTTGTCCACTTTTTTTCTTTTCAAATATTTCTTTTTTTCACGTGACACTCGTTCTCGTTACATGGCACTCGCTTTCATACCTTGTTTGATTTTTTATTGTTCTTGTTGTTTTTTCGTTTCTTTCTCTTTTTTTATTTTTTTTTATTTGTCATCTAACGAAATTTGTGTAGGAGGCATGCGTTACTCCATATTCGTTTTTATCGATTATATTAACAAATTTGAAAGGCCTATGTTCGTTTCGTGCATACGTAACTTAAACGAGTTTTTTCGATAAATTTTTCTAATGCCTGATTTTTCTAATTTTCTAATTTTTCTCATATGGTGTAATATTATTATATAATAATTATAGTCAGTATATTGTCGGCAATTTTAAAAGGGACGCTCTCTTTTCTAAAAAGCTCGATCGTGCATTCATTTCAAGAGTTTTACCCTCTTGAAGTAGTGTTCCGACAAAAAAAGAAGACAGAACGAAAAATATAAAGAGAGAGAGAGAGAGAGAGAGAGAGAGAGAAGACGAGGGAGAGCATCCCTTTCCATTTTTGCGGCACGCCTGGCCAACAATACGACAAAGCATCGACATTATTTATAACGGTCGTTCGTTAAAGAGGAAAGCTCTGGAGACTTTAGAGAATGGTTGCACACGAGCAAGAAAGAGTGAGAGTGAGAGAGAGAGAGAGAGAAAGAATGGACGAAAACGAATATCACGTTGTATTCGAGACTTTTCAAATTTGTAATCGCGTAAAATTTTGTATAATAATGTTCTGCCAGTAAAGTGTGTCGACGTGGTGGCCAAAGAAAACATAAAAAAAAGGAAAAGAAAAAACAAAAAAAAAACAGGATAGAAAAAAGAAAATTGTTAAAAAAAAAAAAGAAACAGAAAAAAATTGTTTGACCCGACTTTATCGTAAAACATCGAAAGTTTTGATAACGATAACGACCGACTCGTTTTTGATTTATTTCGAACGGTGGAGTGCCTGTTTATGGTCCCTGCCTTTTACCCCTTTTTCCCCCATATATTTTTTTTCTTCCCAACTGGGACACGTCGTCGGAGTACGAGCATGAAAATATATGAAGTGTGTTAATCGACGGGGCTCTCGGCGATGCTTGTCGGTCCATATTGCGTGTGACGAATTAATAAAAAGGAGGAGAGCTCGTTGTTGATATAATCACTCGCGTTCGAATGAATTTCAGAATGGTTATTTATTATTATTTCGTTACACATAAACGAAATAAACCACAGAGTTATAACGCGTAAATAACGTGGACGGTAGTAATCCGTTCGTTGTTTCTTTGTCCAATGATGGTCGATTTAGCATTCAAGAGACCCGACGCAGAATTTATATATTTTTCGGGCCTCGTTAATATATATATATTTTTTCTTTTTTTTTATATTATATTTATACTTTTATATTATTTAAAGTAATATATTTTAGTTAATACAAGCGACAAAGTGAAAAAATACATTCGCTCAAATTCGATGTTATTGTCGTCAAAGATTAAAATAAAAATTTTATACACATACACGCACACACACACATATATATATAATTAAATTTATTGCATTTTAATATAGATTTATATTTTAATATAGATATATATTTTTATAGCTGGTAATTTTGAAGGGCCCATGTTTTAAGTTGGGCCCGAGGCGACCCGACTGGCCTCTTCCACCGGCTGTGCGTAAATCCGTCGGTTCTTTTTTTAAGTTTTTTTTTTTCTGTTCCTTTTTTTTCCCCATTTTCACGGACGCTGCGAGGAGTTTTGGACCGTAATGCGTCATAATGCGTCGCGTCTCGAGAAAAAAGTCCCTTCGGTGCTTTGTAAAGGAACGCGTTTTTCGGCAAACTAGAGAAAGAGGACTGGAGAAAGATGAACGGAAAAAAGGAGTCTTTCTCTTTCTCTCTCTCTCTCTCTCTTTCGAGTGGGTAAACTTCGAGATAAATGTGACACCTTTTATCGTCCAACGTAATAAATACCTCTCTTCATCTATAAAACAAACGACCAAAGGCCTTGCGATCTCCCAACACCATCAACCCCTCCCACCAAATCTCTCTCTCTTTCTCTCTCTTTCTCTATTATCTTTTCGTCTTCTTTGCTCTTGTAACGTTACAATCTACGAAGGAAAAAAAAGAGAAAAAAAAGAGAGAGTGAGAGAGGGGGTGGAAGGGAGGACAAAGATGATCGCACACAAAGCTAACCACGTTTTTCTCCCTTTTATTAGATATACATATTCATACACATATACATATATATATATAAAAATAAAAGAAATATAATAATAATAAAAAAAAAAAGAAAATAAATAAAAAAAGAAAGAATAAAAGAGGGAAAAGAAAAATAAGCTTAATAGCTTTTAACGTATTTTCCCAGTATTATCCTAGTTCTTTAACCGTACCGTCGTCGCTTCCTACTACCCCTTTATCCGATTTCTCCCTTGGCTCGTTTCGTTTCGTTTCTTTAATCCACTCTTCTCTTCTATTCTCTTCCCCTTCTCTTCTCTCATTCTCTCTCTCTCATTCTCTCTCTCTCTCTCTTTTTTCCGACTCTCTTCTCTCTTTGTCTCCCATAGAAATCCGTCGGCTAACAACAACGATTTACATCGTTTTTTCTCTCTCTCTCTCTTTCTTTCTGAAGGTTACTCGATAACATAGTCAACCACATTGTGTTGGCTTTACTCAAAGTATAATTCAACACACGAACGCACATATACACATACCATACACACACACGGTAGTCCTTTCAAATGTTAATCGTATATTCGTTTGTACGTTTAAAAACTAATCCTTTAAAAAACAATATCTATGATAATATATATATATGTATACACATATGTATTATTTCTATAGCAAGGAATTTTTATTGAAAATGAAAGAAATGTTCATCCCCATTCGTTATTATAAATTTCTAATGATCGAGACTCCTACAAAGTTTTCCTCGCGAGGACTCGAAATTTTCGAAAATTTTTATTCAGAAGTTTTAATTAATATCTTGAAATTTTCACCCTCTATCTATCTACGTATCTATCTATCTATCTATCTATCTATCTATCTACTCTTTCGTTTTCTCTTTCTCTCTTCGTTCGCGTCTCTTTGTCCTTAACCCGTTCTATTCACGTCCGTCGTCTTCGTCGTCGTCGTCGTCGTCGTCGTCGTCGTCGTCGTCGTAGTCTTAACGCTCTAATTATCATTAGTGCTGAGCGGACGGATGTCTCGTAATGTAGCGCCCGTTCTCTCATCCCTTATAACACTACCCTGTGACCCCCTTTGTCACTAGCATCGCCCTATTCTTCGCCTCTACCTCCTTTACTTCCACCCTCTCCCACTCCTCATTTGTCGGATATATCGTACTACGGAAGAGTTCCTTGCTAAGTCGCTAGAAGATATTACTTGTTAGGTATCGTACTAATCTCTTCGTTTTCTAATAATCCCAATTCGCGGAGGGAGAAGAAATAAAAAAATAAATATTGAAAATCAGAATGATCGAAAGTGATATCGATCTGACAATTTGGAGAGAAAACTTTTTATCGATCGATTGATAAAAAAAAGAAAAAAAGATTAATAATCGTGATAATCAAAATCAAATAAAAATAAAAATAATAATAAAAAAATATATGGTAGAAAAGGAAAAAAAAGGAAAGAAAGACAAAGAAGAAAGAAAGAGAGAAAGAAAGAGAGAAACTTTTGTTCCGCTATCGTCGGCATCAAATTGTTGCGGGAAACGCCTCTTTGGACCGGGTGAGTCAAGCGGGAGGAGGGTTGGAGTATTGCGACTTGTTTGGATCCCGCGAGAACGCGTTCGTGAGGGTCGTAGCCGCTGAAGGTTTGGGGTCTCTCTAAGTAGATTTCAAGTGGAAGATTTATATAAACGGGCCGATACAGTTTACAAACGTTCCGACGTACTTACTTACGTGAAAAGATTGACGTTCCTTATTTTTTGGTCATATCGTTTTGACATTATCTGTTACGTCTTTTTTTTCCCTTCTTCTTTTTCCTCTTCCTTCATACTTCTGTACTCGTTTTATAAGAAAAAAATATTACATATCGAATCTTTCGTGTTCGCTTGTTAAGAAATTGCTTTTGAATTTTACTTATTTTTTCGCAATTATTTTCTTTCTGTTTTTTTTTCTATATCGATTAGAAAAGATCGATCGAGCGAGTGGAAGGATTTGTTTGATACCGATTCGAATGGAAGGATTTTATATTGAGCGTAGTGCGAGTTCTCAAGAGAGTGGCGCCAAGGGAACAAGAGAAATATGAAACAGTCTTGTTTTCTCGTAAATCAGTTAGAAATTCCCCTCGGATGAGAGGGGATCGTAGTTGGTAGGGTCGAGACTTAAGAGGTGACTTCAACCCCGACCGGTTCTCTCTCTAATGACTACCCCATGAACGGCAACAGCAACTCTGCCACCGTCACCATCAACCGTGTGCCCGTGGTCGCAATTCATTCCTTACTGTCATTCGCCTGGTATTCTTGACTCTTTGATATCAATCATTGGTCGTCGTAGTCGTAGTCGTTTCTCGTGTATTATAATCTACTAACGATAAAAAAAAAGAAAAAAAGGGAAAGAAAGAAAAAGAAGATAAGATTTTTGTAAAGGTAACACGTTCGAATACAAATTCTTTCATTGAAAAATTCTTTCATCGAAAAATTCTTTCATTGAAAATCTCTCATATAATATGTACGTGTTTTAACTACCGACTATACGAATCGTAGCTCTCGCTTTTTGTCGAAACCCTAACGGATATTACGTACTATAGAGATTATTTGAAGCTGAAGATTTTAACTGCTACAATATGTTCTGTAATAATCTGTAATAAGCAAACTGTGAATAAGTAGACTCGTTTTTAAACATGCGTTATCGTTTATTATGGTATGGATAATAGGGCTGTGTGATATATCATTTATATATATATACAGTTTTATTTTTTCATTCAGATAGAAACACTTTTGTATTATAAAAATTATTTATATCTGCTAGATGATTTAATCTTTTTCTTTTTTTGTTTGTTTTCATTTTTAATATTTTCTCTCTCTCTCTCTCTCTTTCCTTTTCTCTGAACTATTGCTTTCTTCGAATAATGGACGCAGAAAGAAAGATAACTTCCAAGAGCTCGTTTCGAATGGACGACTTTCTAATGTTCACTCTTCCTCTCTTTTACGGAGATACAACTACTCTCTCTCTCTCTCTCTCTCTCTCTTTCTCTCTCTTACTCTCCCTCTCCCCAAACCATTCCCTTGAGCTAGATTTAAATACGTGACTAATGTCTCGCTCCTTGTAGACCAGGTATTTACAGAAAGACGAGAGAGACGAGAGAGAGCCTTTCTGGCTCTTTAGCAACGTTCCTTGAAATGTGTTAAGTCGCGAGACAAAGGAAGAAGAAGAAAGAAAGAGAGAGAAAGCAAAGTAGAGATAGATAGATAAATAGAAAGAGAAAGAGATAATACGAAGATTCGGAGATACGAGTGTGACGAGATGACGATCAATCTCTTTTAATGGATCCTTCGAAGTTTTGTCAAGGATTAGATGAAGCCAGATTTAAGTAAAGGAAAAGGCCGGATTTGCACTATATCGAAGAAACCACGGTTTTACTTCATTTGTCACCGAGCACGAATCTAAAACGAGACAGCGAACTAATTCTTTCCACGGTTCAATAATAATTTCTTATTTTTATCTCTCTCTCTCTGTTTTAACCCTTTGTGGTCCTCTACTTCGGAGATCTCACTCGAGACCGAGCCGATTAAAAATAATTTCTACAAAAAGTCAAGCGCCCGTGCAAGAATCGGAAGAATGAAAAAAAATAAAGAGTAAGAGGAAGGGAGAAAGATAGATAAAGAAAAAAAAAGCCGAAAATAATGATAACCATTCGTTAAAAGTACAATTCTTCGGTGAGTCGTTAGACTTCAGGAAATTCGTTGCATTCAGATAAACGTTCTGGACACGCTCGTTCGTTCGCATTATTTCATTCGGAATATTCGGACGCGTTCGTGCATACTTACATATATATATACATACCTACATATACATACATACATACATACATACATACATATATACATATCGTTTCGACTGGAATATTAGCCATTTTTCCATTGTGTCCGAGGATTTTTATAATTTTCGAGAGACAGTTCGGCCCGCATTAGCGGTAAGCTTGCGAACTTCTTTCTTTTTTCTTTCCTTTTTTTTCTTTCCTTCTTTTTTTTCCTTTTTCTTTTTTTTTATCATTTTCTTCAATGGGATCGTAATTACGCGGCCCACTAGACGTTGCTTTTCGTTCGTATGTTCGTTCGTTCGTTCGTTCTTCCCTTCTATCATCCCCCTTCCTCCCTCCCACTTTCCACCCACTCACCTTCCCCCACCCCCTTCTCCACCCTTCCCCATTCGTTCCTAACTTCCTCTACTTCCTTCCGCTCGCGTGTTTCATCCTCTTCTCACCCTCCTCGCATATCTACCCTCTCTTCGTTCTCTCTCTTTTTATTTCTATCTTTTTCCTCTTCCCTCTCTCTCTCTCTCTCTCTCTCTCTATCTATCTCTCTCTGTATTTCCCTCTTTCTCTTTCTTCTATTTTATTCCACGTCGCTCGACGAATCTCCAACGAATCTCCAGCTGCGGTCCGACGAAACGCGCGGGAAAACGAAACGAACACGTCGAAAGGCGCCTCTAACCGACGACGAGAAGAGAGACGACGCATGTCGCTCTCGTCTCTACTCTCTCTCTCTCTCTCTCTCTCTCTCTCTCTCTGTCTCTCGTCTCTCTGCTTTCTCTCCTCCACCACCCTCAAATAATGCGATCGCCATCTGGAAGCTTCCTCTCTACTTACCCTCCTCGCGGCTCTACACAGCTCGCTGAATACCTTCTCTCGGAGAGTGCACCCTTCTGTTTCATACATATTCGTTAAGTTATTTTCGCGGCTGCTGATACTCTGTCTCGTCAAAAATGAAATTCACCGTGCTGTCGACTCGTGCCATAGAGGTGGACGAGGAGGAGGAAGAGAAGGAGGAGGAGAAGGAGGAGGAGGAGGTAGAAGGACGGAGAAGGAGAAAAAAAAAGAAAAAAGAATAGAGAAGAGGGAAAAAAATGAACGAAAGAGAAGAACAAAAAAGAGGAGAAGGGTAAAACAAATATTCAACATCGAAGCTCGATTAATATTTTGATATTCCGAAACATGTGGGCAGCCGGGGGTGGGAATGAGTAAATCAACCAATTTTTTGTATACGAATATAAAAGAATTTTTGAGGGCGTCCGGATGACTTAAAAGAAAAAAATTAGAAAAGATGAATCAACTTCGTGTTCGATTGTTTTTCAAGGATTTTACTTTTTCTTTTCTTTTTCTTTCTTTCTTTCTTTCTTTCTTTCTCTTATCTTTCTTCGTCCTTTTCAATTTTTTTTTTTTCGAAAAACCTACGGGCCAGAGGCATTGTCCGTTCAAAGTTAAAACTGGATATAAATTATTGCGAAAATGTTTCCGTAAATAAGAGCCGGAACGAAATGTGCCGCGTGGTTTTGCGGCTTCCGTCTTTCGCCATAGAGAGAGAGAGAGAGAGAGAGAGAGAGAGAGAGAGAGAGAGAGAGAGACAGAGACAGAAAGAGAGAGAGAGAGAGAGACAGAGAGACAAAGACAGAGACTGGTTTCGACTTTCAAGAGGGTGGCGACTCGACTGGGTGGGATTATAGAGCTTTGCCGGGATATCAATTATAACCAGAAACAGTTATTCCGTGCACCGAAACCCTTTCTCTGGCCCTTTCGAACTCCTCTCCCCGTTCTCTCCTCCTCCATCCCTCTTTCTCTTTCTCTCTCTCTCATCCCTTACACCGTCCCGACCGTTCCTAATCCTCTGTAAATTATATTATTTTCACTGTTTGTTTACCGGTCTCCCTATTCTGTTCCCGTCTGCGCAGGATTTGCGGCGACTTTCGGGCTTTCGTCGTGTTTCGCCCTTTCCGCACGCGGACTCCGTATTAAAATCATTATCAGGGACGCCGTTTTCGATGGAAATCGGACGATCCCTGTTCTCTCTCGCTCTCCTCGATTTACTCGTTTGATTTTCACTTGGATATTATCCTATAAGAGGATCAAATGATGTTCCTCCGTTTTCCTTTTTTTACGGTTAATATATTTCTTCAATTATGATCGTTCGTTAATTCACAAATAACGTTAGATATCGGACAGATATATTTGCAATAACCATGAAATAATTATTAAGTAGTTATACTGTATATTCCCATTATGTCGAACTTTCATTTCGAGATTTTCATCGATCGTTGGACAATTTTTTTTCTTTCATTCCCCTCCCTTTACTTTTTTACACTTTTCTCTTTTGATTTATTAGAAAAAGTAAAGAAAATTAGTCAAGTCGTTAACGATCAATAATAAATCGACGGAAAAGAGGAAGTAATATATCATTTTTTCCTCTACCATTTCTAATGATTCTAGTGTTTTCTTTTTTTTTTTTTTTTTTTTTTTATCACAACGACCGAATCATTTCGTTTGATATTATCGATTTCCCAGGCACGAAAGCTTCAACGCGTTCTCGTATAACCGAGGACGATGATTCTATGAAGGAAAAAAAAAAAGAAAGAAAAAAAAAGAAAGAAAGAAAAAAGAAAATAAAAAAAGAAAAAGGAAAAAATAGAAAAAAAGTAGAAAAAAAGACACAGAAAGAGAGAGAGAGAGAGAGAGAGAGAGAGAGAATCTCACGAGGCGTAGAATTTTTTCCGCCTTTACACCCCTTTAACGCCTTTATTTCCCTGGGTATATCGCGTTACCGGACGCGGCCGGCGTAGACGCTATTATGCAAATGTACGAGGCGAAACGGCCTGGACCTGACTATGATCGTTCCGAGACAAACCCCTTCTCTTCCTCTCCTCCTCCTCTTCTCCACCCCTATTCCTCCTTTTCCTCCTCCTTCTCCTCCTTCTCCTCCTTCTCCTCCATTTCCTCCTCCTCATCGGCCCAACGTTCGCGCCTACTCCTACGAGGGTAGTTTGTAGCGGCGAGGGTAAACGTTGTCGTTGTTAGCGCGATACGCACGTGCACTGCCTCTAAACACTCGTTGATATTTCGGCTAACTTATTTCCGTATGGTTATCGTGATCGTTCCGCTGGATGTAACGCATGTAATGCACTTATGAAAAATTCACCCCCTACGGTATCATTCTTTTATTTTATTCTCTTTTTTTTTCCTTCTTTTTTTTCGTCTTTCTTTTATTCTAAAGTGAAAATCAATTATTAGAATGTCGAAACGTCGATCAAAATAATCGAAGACATTTGAATTTTTGTATTTCGCGGATAGTCATTATCACTGCAAATATCCATATTCACTGTTTAAAGGAATCTGTCGAGGGATGATAGATTCGTCGATATTTAAACTACCTGTGTAACAAATTCATTTAAAATCGAAACGACGAATATATATATATATTTAAAAAAAAGAAAGAAAGAAAGTTACTTTTGCTTGACTCGACGGATAACGAGTTAATCACAATATGATAACAATTTTCTTCTTACACTTTTTAACATAGCCGTATTTAATCGATAATTTTATAATTGGGTCAATGCGTAATGGCCTAGTTAAGATCATAAAATCAGTATCTTGTCAAAAGCTTGACCGAAGCTCATCGTTGTTAAGCCAATAAGAGAAATCCTAAGAGACAGAACACGAAGGAAGAAAACATTAGATATATAGGAATACACAGAGAGAGAGAGAGAGAGAGAGATAAAGAGAGAGAGAGAGAGAGAGAGATAAAGAGAGAGAGAGAGAGTGAGAGGGAGGGAGAGAGTGAGTGAGAATTCGCTGGTTGGTAGAGATGCGGTGGTAGTGTTGTTGGGGTGATAGCACTTGGGGGTGGGTGTTTACTTTTGGTGTTGGGCAAGTAGCGCCCGGCATGCATGGCTCCCTCTGATAGCAAACAGCGAGTATCGATCAGTATGACTCTGGTAAACAACTATTGTAGAGTAGTATAGTATAGAATGTGCTTCGTCCCTTTCGAGCCCCTTTCGAGCCTCCCTTCGAGTCTCTCTTCTCGCCCACGCGCAACTTGTCCCGCAAAGACCACCTCTCCCTTCTCTTCACCTCTTCCTCCTCTTACTCCTACTCCTACTCCCACTCCTCTTCCTCTTCCTCCTTCTCCTACTTCTCCTCCTCTCCCTTTAGCAACCCCTTCGTCCTGTGTACCAACCGGGTGTCCACCCATTCCTATCCGCAACAACGCTACCGTATACTCGCGATATGCTTGCTTACGTGCCACCCAGGGCCGCCACGACTTCGCATCAGCAAATTTTCAGAATTCCAAGATGAGATCTTGAATGGATTCAACATCAATGAATTTTCTCTTTAATAATCTCTTTGACTGTATCGGTCAGAATATGAATCTTTTATTTTCCAACGTTATACCTGCAATTGTACAATGTCGATTATTAGATGTATTTACATTAAAAGGGTTTAAGGTATTCAAGTGAATACTGATTCTCATATGATTCTTATTTTTTAATCTTTTTTTTACTCGTTTTATCTTGCGTTTTTTTTTTTTATTATTATTATTATTATTGATCTGATCTTTGGATCGGTTTTAAAAAAGTATGGGGACGATTAGCGATACTTTTTGTTTGTTACTTATTTATCTTTGCGTTTGTATTTGTTTTTTATTATAGAATCGAGTTTGTGGTTTACTTCTTGTAGAAGAACTTGATGGAATTTATTCTATTAATTAATATTTATGCATTGGCAAAACGAATTGTTGGATTTTGTCGTAATTTCATTTTTTTTTTTTGATTTTGAGATATTAGTGAAAATGGAAAAATTGAAATTTTCCCAAGCGAAATCCGTCCCTGTCGAGGATGCTAATCATCTTGGCGAAGGGTGTCTGAAATTGTCGCCCCATGGAGAGCAGCTATGGAGCACGACGCGGCCCTCTCTGAGACTCACCCTAACGGCTCGCTTAACCAAACAACCCTGATAAATTATGCAAAAATCAACAACACTACGAAATGCACCTCTCTCACTTTCTCTATCTCTATTTCTCTTTCTCTTTCTCTCTCTCTCTCTCTCTCTCTTTCTCTCTCTCTCTCTTTTTCCTCTAGATTGAGGTTGCTACGATTTACTCAGCTCGTCCATAACTTTGTATCTCTTTGTCTCTTTCTCTCTTTCTTTCTCTCTTTGCTCTTTCTATGAATTAATATCTAATAACATCTATCGGATAAATTTTAGATCGTAGTAATTGAAAAATTTTTTTCTCGATGTATATGAATATTTCACTATGAATATTACATTATTTTATATATTTTCTATAGCATCGTCTCGTGCAGCTTTATTAAATATCTACGAGTTGTTCGTTAAATATTAGACGAATTAGTAGATGGTAACAGAGAATGAGAGAAAACTTTTTCAACGTGATTACGTCAGCTTTAATATCATTCGAAAAACACGATAGAAATTATGCGACGAATACATAGAAATATTTATAATAAAATACGATATATCGTCGAGAACGAAATGATAGTAATTGTCTTTCATATTTTGCATAATTAATACGACTAATAACGTAGATATAATTTTCGGTAAAAAAATACTTAATTAAGAAGAGAGTTTAAAAAGAAAGAAAGAAAAGAAATTACCGATTCGACGATACTGGTACATTTTATGATTCATATCAGTAAAAATAAAAGAATGAAAAAGTGGAAAAAAATTCCGAAAAAATTTCCAAAAATTCCGAAAAGAACCTTTAGCTCGCGTAGAGAGAGAGAGAGAGAGAGAGATGGAAAATCTATTTTTTTTCCCCTCGTAGATTTGACAATCCGATCGAACGACGAATAAAAGAAATGCCGTATGTATGTATTTATAAACACAAACAGTTGTAACAATTCGACGATACATCGTACGTACTATATATATATATATATATATATATATAGAGAGAGAGAGAGAGAGAGAGACATAAACATATACACACATAAATATCTACATTCAGTTATACCGATCGAGGCGTGACAGTGCGATCAAATTGTGGCGGAAGGAGGATCGTTTTATTTTGATATAAATCAACCGAGTTAAAGTGAGAGTACGTGTCATTCGCGTTCGCTCGTACACGCACACAGACGTATACGTTGACGTGCGCGCGCGTGCACGTTAACCTGTGTCGACGAAAAGCGATCTCGATATCTACGGAAACATACCACCTATAGATACGTACTACGTATCACTGTGTTGGTACATATGAATGAGTGAGTGAGTGAGTGAGTGAGTGAATGCGTGAGTGCGTGCGTGCGCGAACCGTGAAATCCGCAGGCCAATAAACGAATACAAGCGGGCGTACGCGTGAGAATAAAATCCGTCGCTAAACTCCGTGCAACAGGTGTTGGACGGCTATTGACAATCTTTTCATCAGTATGACGCCGTGTTTGCGCGATATTTCGTTGAATTCTCGGTCGCTTTGAAAGCGACAGCTACAGGGAGAGAGAGAGAGAGAGAGAGAGAGAGAGAGAGAGAAAGAGAGGAGAGAATTGGAGAGAAAGAGAGAAAGAGAGAATCGACTGCGATTTCGAGTTGTGCGTTCGTTAACTTTCCCATGTGATTTTCGATTATTGATCACCATGAAATAAACATTATCTCTTCGTTAATGTTTTTTCTTTTTCTTCTTATGCATATATATATATATATGTACACACACACACACATATATATATATATATATATTCTATTTCACATACGTATATCTCAACTATAACTAGCTGTGTATGCATATACAGTTACGAGATATACTGCTTTGCTTTAAGTTGAGAGTTGTTCTGAAAATAGGCCAGTGTGTATCTTCGATCGAGATATTTCAAACTTGTCTGTCTCATTTATTCTCTCTCTCTCTCTCTCTTTCTCTCTTTCTCTGTGTGTGTGTGTCTCTCTCTCTCTCTCTCTCTCTCTCTCTCTCTCTCTCTCTCTCACTCTCTCTATTAGGAATCGTTATCAATGCGAACGCGTTAGTCGTATTCGCTCGACATTGTCCTGGCCGGTCGAGCGAAGAGAAATAACAGGGAGCACAACTACAACCATAACAACAACAACAACAATAACAAGCAAACAACAACAACAACAAACAACAAACAACAACAAACTAGTCGATCCGAAGTCCTTGCGAACGACCTGCTTTCTCCGCATTGTGTCCATGCCTCACCCTCTGTTATCGCTCCGAATATAGCTCTGACAGTTTCGATCTTGCCTATCACGTTTTACCTTCTGCTCTCTTTTCTCTCTCTCTCTCTCTCTCTCTCTCTCTCTCTCTCTTCTCTCTGTATTTTTTGTACTTTTTTTCTTTTTCACAAGTACGTGCACATGTATATGTGTGTACGTATAAATTTTTTACTTTTAATATCTTTATTATACGTTTCAGACGTATTGCTCCTACTTGCTCAAATATATTTTAATTAATTAATTTTTTTGTTTATTTTTCAATTCTTTCTTCGTTATTATTTCAAATGTTTCGTTTAACATCTAACATTATTATACTTTCTTTCCCTTTATTTTTATCATCGAAAGATATTTTCGTGCGAAATGATCAATAGGTTAACGCTCGATTAGATTTATATAGAACTGGGATAGAATTTTAGGTAGGAGCTTATCGAGATGATTTTTGTATTTTTCCTTTCATTCTTTTTTTTTCTTTTTTTTTTTGTAAAAGGAGTCATGATAAATTATATAACAGTAATCATTTTGAACTTGTTCGTATTAATTAACGAGCCGCGATTAATTTATTCATATTTACGTAGACATGCGAATCGTATCGTTCTAGCTGTCTTTACGAAGTGATTATTAAGATAAACAATATTTGAATCATCCTCTATCTCTTTCTCCCCCCTTCTCTCTCTCTCTCTCTCTCTCACTCTCTATCTATCTCTATAATTTACATTTATTTCTTCTTTAATTTAGACAAATTTATATCTCACTTTCTGAAATACAAAATATTTCTTATTTATCCTTACGTTTGTCTCTTAGCTTCACTTTTTTTTGCTTCATTTCTCACATTTTTTATTTCTCGTTTATCGTAGCGAAACCAAACAATAAGAAATAATTTTTTTTCTTTTTATATATACTTCCTTATATATATATATATATATATATATATATATATATATATATACATACGTATATATACATATACATGTGTACACACACGCACACACATATACTTTTTAGCTACACCTGTTATTTGCCATGCGTCCCCGTTGGCATCCCTCGCTCGCCAGTACCGATCGTTGGCTATCGTCAAAGGCGACGATTAAAAAGAAGCACGACGTTTATACGCTCGTACGTACATACGTAGATACGTAGTACATACGAGAGAATCGAATTAGCACGAGGTATTTCGTGCCCGTGGGGTGGACGTATCTGCCGTATAGCAGAGTATAGACATCCATGTAGTTATTGTTATCGATTCGACCTACTCGTAAGACCAGACTAAAGCTGACCTATTCCGACGTCTCTCGTCCGACGTTTCGTACGTCCCTATCGTTGTTCTCTTCCTTTTCTTTATTTTTCTTTTTTTCTCTTTTTTTTTTTTATTTAATAGAAAACATCAGCGATCGAGTAGATCGATCTATCTATCGAGGGATGTTTTACTTGTTATAAATCAACATTCGAAATTAAACGCATTATTAACGTAAACGATAACTACGGATACTCTCCGATCGACTTCTTCGTCGCATTTCATTTCTTGATTAGTCTTCTTCTTTCCTCTTTGATTCTTTCTCTCTCTCTTTTTTTTTATTTTTTTTTTTTTATTTCAATCTTTTGATTATTTTTATTTTTCGCACGATATGTAATAAAAGATTACGCGTATTCTCTTAATGAAGACGAAAACTGAATAACGAAGGCGTATTATAATAATAAACGAAAAAATAAAATATCTTGAAGTCTCTGTATCATTCCGTTCGTCCAATACCGTTACAAATATTTCGCGTAATTATCTAATCACTTATACACCAGGATTACGACATTGAATTTGTCATTGATGAAATTATATCAAAGAGAAGAGAAACGAAATAAGAGGAAATATTATTAATAAAAAATATGTAGATCGTATGGGTTTAGATTTATCATTATTCGCATTTTAGAAGGATCTGTTCTTTTATTAAACAAAGATTGGAATAAATAAACAAGAGCATAGATACTTAGGTGGAAGGTGAAACTAAAAAGAACAAGGAGAAGGAGAAGGAGTTGGAAAAGGAGAAGAAGAAGAAGAAGAAGAAGAAGAAGAAGAAAAAGAAGGGGAAGGAAAATAAGAAGAATAAAATGATAAGTAGAAGTAAGAGAGAGAGAGAGAGAGAGAGAGAGAGAGAGAGAAGGTAGATGGGAGGAGAGAGTGTTCGCGAGGGCGCAAAGAAGATAAACGAAGTCGACGTGGTGGGGGATCGTGTTAAAGAGAGAGAGAGGGAGAGAAGAGAGAGAGAGAGAGAGATAGAGTGAGAGAGTAAGAGTGAGTGAGTGAGATGGACATAGAGCGGGAACGAAACGCACAGTGCGCCGACTCAGTAGCCGCGTGCTCGCGAGGACCGGAGGGTTTCGCGGCTAAGCTGCCGCCGAGCGTCGCACAGTCGCGACGGCAGCCACCGGCGCGCGGTACCCCCTATTCTTCATCGGCACGCATATAGAGAAAAAGAAAGAGAAAGAGAGAGAGAGAGAGAGAGAGAAAGAAAGAGAGAAAGAGAAAGAGAGAAAGAGAGAGAGGAGAGGAAAGGAAAGAGAGAAAGAAAGAGAAGACGGATATATAAATATACATATATATATATATATATACATACGCGTTATATATATACATATATACATATATTTATATATATATATATTGTTAAAAAACGGTTGAAAATTTGTTTCGAAACGAGAGCGTTGTCCGCGAAGAAAAACGTTTTTTCTTTTCTCATCGCCGTGACCGAGGACGAAGAGGAAATAAATAATATTTCAAGAGTCGTGACAACTTCTATACAGAGAGAGAGAGAGAGAGAGAGAAAGGGTGAGGGAGAGAGAGAGAGAGAAGTCTCTTCTCTCTTCTCTGCATCAAAACGATCAACAACAACGAGAGTCCGTCGTCGAGTAGGAAATCATCGTTCGGGGGCTTCTTTTTTTCGACGGGAGAACGGGAGAAAAAGAGTGGTTGCTTTTCATTGCTAGTGTTATCTTCTATTAACGTTATTCCTCTCTCCCTCTATCTGTATCTCTTAGTTTCTCTTTTGCCGCCGGCCGGCATACACGTGGCTCTCGGCGTGACAGCGCGCGCGGTGTTTCTGATACAAAGAGAGAAAGAGATATAGGGAGAAAGAGAAAGAGATAAATAAAGAGAGATAAAGAGGAACGGAGATAGAGAAGGATAGAGAGAAGATACGGATACAGAGGGTGAAACGGAGAAAGGGTGAAATAGGGAGAAAATTCGGAGAGGTGGCAAAGGGACGGAGGGGAGTGAAAGGGGGTGGGTGGGAGGAGGACAGGCCTGGCAGAGGGAAGAAGAGATAAATACGGGAAAAGAAAGAAAGAAAGAAAGAAAAACAAAAAAAAAGAGAAAGAAAAGTAGAGAAAAAAAGTGCAAAAGAGAGAGGGAGAGAAAGAGATAAAGAGAGAAAAGAAGAAAGAAGAAAGAAAAGAAGAAGGAAGGAAGAAAAGGAAGGAAGGAAGGAAGGAAGGAAGGAAGGAAGGAAGTTTATCCTCTCTTGATTATCCTTCGGCGAGGCGAGAAGGACGGAGCAACAACGACCGACAGCAACCACGAGCGAGTCGACGAGGAGGAAGCGGGACATGCTGGAGCCACGCTGGAGACCCGTCCAGGTAGCCTTACTCATCCTGCAACACTACTTCCGTCTTCACTGCACTGCCTGCCTGATCGCCTGCCTGTCTGTCTGCCTGCCTGCCTGCCTGCCTGTTTGCCCGACTGCCTGTCTGCCTACCTGCTCATCTTCTGCGAATTCGCTAACGCGAGATTTTCACTCGTGGCATTATAAAAAAGACTCTCTCTCTCTCTCTCTCTTTCTATTTATCTATCTCTCTCTATCTCTCTGTTTTTCTTTCTCTCTCTTTCTCTGTCCCTATCTCTATCTCTCTCGTTCTTCGTCACGCACCTGCTTTTCCCCATCGCTTATACCACGTGGTGTTTATGACACACACGTATAATATAATTATAACGAGAATGCAA
>NC_066592.1:2900000-2917500 GCF_905475345.1 Vespula vulgaris
TTTTGTCATTGATAAGAGACGTAACTGCGAAGTATCTCCCGTAAGAGACTTTCTAACACCCCGTATATGAATTATATTCGTGACAACGTCGACTAAAACTTCTTTCGATTTTCTATTCGCGTTTTCTTTTCTTCTTCTTTTTCCTCTTCTTCTTCTTCTTCTTCTTCTTTCCTTCTTTCTCTTTTCTCATGTTTTCTTTTTTCTTCTTCCTTTTTACAACCCCTTCACGTGTACGAGCCGATCTTTCTTTCCTCATTTCGTTGGAGTATCGTTGGCGAATTCTTCGCGTGTTAAAAATAACAATGTTCTCCCTTCTACGTGGAATGATTTTTAAAGTATAGGAGAAGATGGCGTAGAAAGAGAGAAAAAAAAAAGACCGCTCGATCCGGTTTTAATTAAAAAGATAGTAATTAAAAATTCGGCGAGAAGTACGAGAAGAACGAGTTGATAAAACCTATGGAAAAATGTCTTGATGGAAGAAATTGTACTTTTCTTTTTGGGGAATGATAAAAAGGAAAAGAAGAAAGAGAAAAAGAAAGATATGATACGTCGTTATAATTCGATAATCGTCGATAACAGGTAGACGGATTAATCGGCAATGCGTCATAGTTTTCGACGACTACGACGACTACGACGAATAGGACGAGTACGATGACGATGACGATAACTATGACGATGACGATGACGGGTATTTGTCAATAGAAACAAGCATCGACGCCGTAACCGCGGCCAAGTATACGTCAATATACATAACGACCGCCTGTTGACTTGTTACGTTGTCGAGTGCCGCGGATGATTCGATGATTTGCCGATTCGATGACCGGTGCTCCCGCGTTAAACGTGCTGCACCTCGTTCGCGTTGTCCATCCCCGGTGAGTCGAGTTAACACGAACTCGCGAGAACGACGGAGGGAAAGAGAAATATATATATATATATATATATACATATACATATATATATGTATAGATAGATGGATATATATATATATAGCGAGAGAGAGAGAGAGAGAGAAAGACGGCCGGACGTTCATTTGCGCACCGACTCGTCGTTGCATTAAATTATCATCGAGCGATCGCGATGCACCAACCGTTCCTACTATGTCGGACTCGTTATAACCTGATAATGGATACTCTCATCGCGACTGGAACATCCTATCTCTCTCTCTTCTAACAAATGAATGTCGCGATATTCGGTGTGCGTATCGGATTTGTGTCGAAAATCACTTGGCTTTTGGTACTCCTCCATTCTCTTCCGAGAGAATTCCTAGTGTTAGTTATATTTGTAGTTTTAGTTCTCGATTGTCATTAAGTGGAAGAGAAAATAAAGCGGTACGGAACGAAACGAAAAAAAGAGGGTGAGAGAGAGAGAGAGAGAGAGAGAGAGAGAGAGAGAGAGGGAGGGAGGGGGAGGGAGGGAGAGGGAGAGAGGGAGAGAGAGGAAAAAAGAATATTTTTGTTTGTTTATTTGTTTTCCCTCCCCCTTCCTCCTCCTTTTTATATATACATATATATATTTCTTTTTTTTTCTCTTTTCAGATAAAAAATTTATTATTCCGTTGCATATGTTTTTGCAATGCAGAAATACTACGATTATATTGTTTTATTATTTGTTATCGCGCTTTAAATCGATATTTTTATTATTATTATTTTTTTGTTGTTGTTGTTTGTTCTCTGTTTTTCTTTCTTTCTTTCTTTCTTTTTTTTTTTTTTTGTTAAATTAAACAAAGCCTACCGCCAGGTAATATAAGTTATATTTTCTTTCGCGGCTCGTGCCCGGCCCGTTTTCGAGCTTTAAACTTCGCCGTAGCAATGTCGAGCATTGTCGCGTCATTGGATTAATTTAACGCGCGTGTAATCGCGTTTCAGCTGTCAAAGCTCGCTCGACCCGTTGTTGGCCCGACGTGCATCCTCCTCGTCGTCGTCGTCGTCGTCGTTGTCGTCGTTATCGTCGTTGTTGTTGTCGTTGTTGTCGTCGTCGTCGTCGTCGTCGTTGTCGTCGTAGTCGTACGGAAATGGAGACTCTCGAATTACAATCGTAGCAGAGCACAGTTATTATCATCGAATCACCAACGTCACGTTTTCGTTCAATTTCTTGAATCTTCGAGCAAGTAGTAGTCTCGTCTTTCCTCGAGATTAAGAAATAAAAGAAATGAAAAAGGATGTAAAAAAAAAGGAAATGAAAAAGAAAAGAAAAATCGTTTATGATATTCAAAAAGGACATATCGAACGTCGGAAAGGTACTTAACAATTATCTCTTTATATAGAAATACTATCAGAATTTATCTATTCTTGTTAGTTTATGTATTTTCATACGATATAAGATGATTAATATAGATGATCAATATTAGGGATCGTGATAAATATAGAAACTTTATCACGTTCGATCTAATATTAAGAGTCGTGTTTCGAATGATCATCTGAATGTAATCGCACGGTGTAATAGATATATATATATATGTGTGTGTGTGTATGTGTTAACTCTATATATCACGGACGATTTAATACGGACGAGTTAACAACGCGTTTACGATTGTAGACGATCGAATGACTATCTTATATTTACAACGATCGATAATTTTAATTAGGTAAAGGTAAAAGCAAATTATAAAGGTAATATAAAATTGGGGAAAATACGATCGATAAAAGTAATATTTCTAACAATAACCGTATCTATTCGCGTGTATCGTTACTTCTAATATTACATAGATACATACGTACGCACTTATATCGACTAAAAAAAAATAAAAATAAAAAAAAATAAAGAGAAAAAGGAAAAGTTATGTCGAAAGGTTGGGTGTAACGCTAATTCGGCTGGGGTTCCCTTTCCTTCGTTACACGGC
This sequence comes from Vespula vulgaris, assembly GCF_905475345.1. Classification (NCBI taxonomy): domain Eukaryota; kingdom Metazoa; phylum Arthropoda; class Insecta; order Hymenoptera; family Vespidae; genus Vespula; species Vespula vulgaris. The sequence goes on from NC_066592.1 coordinate 2,902,840, forward strand.
CAACTAGGATTCAATTTCCCGAGGACTATCGGAATTCTCTGTGCGTTATTACTCCGTCGAGCTAACAAACCGCATTCCCGTCTGTTGTTCTTCGTTGGCGATACGCGGACAAAAGGGCCCCGGCCATTTTAACCCCCTCCCCTAGTCCACTCCCACCCACATATTTTCTCTCTCTCTCTCTCTCTCTACGTTCCTTCCTCTTTCCTTTTTTTTTTCCTTTTTTCTTCTTCCACTTTTTGTATTAACGGGTACGGTGGCGCGGATTTTCCGTACCGGACTGCCAGCATCTAGCTGATGATGTAATATTATACGAAATCGCGGATTTTCTTTCAGTGTAAAAAGAAGACCACGTATGTTCTCTCTCTCTCTCTCTCTCTCTCTTTCTCTTTCTCTTGTCGGCGGCAGCATTGTGCTCTTGGAGAACGAAATGCGGAATCGCGACGCACAAAGCGCGTTTCACGTTCCCTACGGGACGTCGAGAAAAGGGTTCGCCGTGACTTTGTCGGTGGAACGATCTCTACGTGTGCAGGGGGGTGGGCTTAAAAAAAAAGTCGATCATTATCCACTCGTCGTTCTGCATTGGTCGCGTTTCCTGATGCACCTCGTTTGCAATGCGCTTCGTGTTATAATAGAAAAGAACGGAAAAGGGAGAAAAGGAGAGATAGAAAGAGAAAGAGAAAGAGAAAGAAAAAGAGAGAGAGAGAGAGAGAAAGAGAGAAAGAAAGATCCCCATAGGATGGCCGGACATTGGAAGCGACGGAGTATTAAAAAGGTCCGTGTTTGATTTCTCGATACCCTTCTCCCACTCTCTCATTGACTCTTTCACGAATTTATCTAGGAACGTCTTCTCTTCTTCGTTCGTTTCGATTATGTTCTTGTTCCGTCTTTTCTTTTCCTTTTCTATCTTTTTTCTTCTCTTCTTTCTTTCCAAGTCATCGAAAGATCCAGAAGACTGTATCTTGTAGATATAAGTATTCTTTTTTGTTTTTTCTTTTTACAAATCGTACGAAGAGAAGAAGAAAGAGAAGATATCTTTGGAGTAATATCGTATTCGTTCGTAAACACGTAATATCGTATCCGGTCGCGAATGATGTGTATGTCAGAATGTATTTAGTCAGATTGATTTTAATAAATTCTTTCGGGAGGCAAAAAAGAGGATAGAAAGAAGAGAAAGAAAAAAGAAAGACGGAATGAAAAGAAGAAAAAAACAAACAAAAACAAACAAACAAACAAACAAACAAATGAATCGATAAGATAACGCTTGGTATCTTATTTATTTTTACGAAATCGTTTTTACGAGAGTAGAGCAGAGAGATAAAAAATCGAATACTTTATAATAAACGTAATCATTCTCAACGTAGGACACATATGAGTCACTTATATACATACATACATACATACATACATATATATGTATATACACACACGTACGTAGATCATAGTAGATAGGACGTATCACGCGTATTCACGTACGCGTAGAATACTTAGGTATATGTGTATAGCCGATATATAGGTAAGCGAAATATACGCGTATCCGTAGATTCAGTTTAATGGGTCACTTCGAAACTACGAAGGTTATTCCGTGGGTGCTCGTCAACGCGGCCGGGAATCGTTCGACGCCTCCGATAAAAATACAGTCGATCATTATCCACTCGTTCCGCATTGGTCGCGCTTCCTGATGCACCTCGTTGCAACGTCAGTGACATAATAGAGAGACGCTGCAGGCCGCACGTATGCACATACATCGATGCAAAGGGGGAAGAGGAAGAGAGAGAGAAAGAGAGAGTGTGATAAAGAGAGTAAGAGAGAAAGAGAGAGAGAGAGAGAGAGAGGGTGTGTGTGATAAAGAGAGGTGGAGAATGTGGGTGGTAGGGAGAGAGTGCTACATGGTATATCAAACCCGTAGCCCCGACCGTGTTTGAATCCGCGGTTCTATCATGAATCAATTACTACGCGAATTCGTACACAACGGGGATCGCGACGAAAGCTCGCGCGTGAAGGACGAGGAATATAAAGGGGGATCCGTAGCCTGGTACGCCTCTCTCTCTCTCTCTCTCTCTCTTTCTCTCTCTCTCTCTCTCTCTCTCTCTCGTTCACACTGTATGCATACCCTCTCTACTTTGGACTTGTATGACGCGTGTATGTGTGTACATGTCGATCGTGTACATGCCAACGTCACCTGCCTGCATTTCTCTCTGTCCTTCTCCCTGTTACGTTTTCATCGTTCCACCAATCCTCGATTTGTATGTATGTAGATATAGTTTTACATGACTTTCTCTTTATATTATCATTCGTATATGTGTATATATATAAAGTATATCTCTATATATTACGAGACGCGATCTCTAACTTTTCTAACTTCGTTTTATTTTCCTGGTGATAATCGTCAAGCGTTCATCCTTCCCCAATCGAGATTCCCGACTCGTCTGAGTTTCGCTCGAAGGCTCTGCCTAGTTTTTCTTTCTCTGTCTCTGTCTTTCTCTCTTTTTCTATCTCTCTTTCTCATTTCTTTTTATCCTTTCTCAGCGATACCCGATTCTCGTTAGATTGAGCCGGAAATCTAACGATATCGTGATCGAGACGTGTTCCCTACGTATGTGTTTTTATCTACGTATGTGTATTACGGTACGATAAACTAACATGAAAATAGTGCTTTAGAACGAACCGTGATAATAACTGCTTCTTCGGATTCTCTCTCTCTCTCTCTCTCTCTCTCTCTCTCTCTCTCTCTCTCTCTCTCTCTCTCTCTCTCTCTCTCTCTCTCTCTCTCTCTCTCTCTCTCTTTCTCGTCCTCTCTTTCTTTCACGATTTCGTGTAATCGTATATTTTTTTTTATCGCACGAAGATATCTCGAATTAAATCATTTGTATTCTTAATATTCTCAACTTTGTATTTAAGAGTGATAATTACTATAATTATAATTTATGTTTAGGTAATGATAATATGTATACAAAAAAATATATATATATGTATATGTATATACATATATATTGAGATACGTAGGCAATAATATTTGAATTAAAAAATATAATTACGAGTATATACGGACGCAGAAGGCACTCAGATAGCTTTGGGTGAATTAGCGAGTCGATAAAAAGAAAAAAACAGGAAAAAATATATTGAGAACAAATAATTTTTTAATCTCCTTTTTTTTCATATTTTTTTTTCTTTCTTTCTTTCTTTTTTTTTCTTTCTTTTTGTTTTTTTTTTTTTTTTGAAACACAAACGTAATTAATTTTCTTTGCAATTGAATTCAGTAAAAATAATGTAAAATATATGCAAACACGTATCCATATACTCAGATACATGTACACACACATACATAATCTGTAAAATTATCATAACTTTTTATCGAAGAAGAAACTTCGAAACTTCCTTCCCATGGTTTCTTTTCCTCGACGTTAACGCGATTCTTTTCTCTTACTCGAGAGAGTAAGACGAGCAAGCGCGTTTAATTTCAGTCGATTCGACAAACATTTCGCGAGTTAGTTACGTATGTACGTACATACGCTGAAAAGACAAAGAAAACGCTGTAGAATAAATTCGATTTTCTTCTGGAGTATCTAAGACGATAGTAAATCTTGTGTCTTTGTGACGATATAATTCGTTAATTATTTCACTTCTCGTTAATTCGTTAAAAGATAGAAAAAAGAAGAAAGAAAGAAAGAAAGAAAGAAGGAAAAAAAAAGATAGAGAGATGACATGAGAGGCTACCTAAAACAATTCGTTTTAACTGCGTTACCACTGATCCAGACGAACGATAAGGTTTTTAAAAAATAATATTCACAAAGGAGAAGGAGAGGTGGAGAAGGAAGAAGAAAAAGAAAAAAAAGAAAAGGAAAAGAAGAAAAGAAGAAGAAGAAGAAGATGTAGAAGAAGTAAAAGACGTCGCCTAAACAATCTTATCAGTCTCGCGCTCGATTCCAATCGAAACCGGAGTAGACCAACAACTTATCTCTAGAAACCACGATACAATTTTTTTTTTCTTTCTCCTTTCATTTCTTTTCTTTTTTAGATTCTCATATATTTTATAAAAGATTTTTAAATGTTAAAGATTTCTAAAATATTATGGCTATTATATCTCGAAAGGAATTTTGTTTTTTCTTTGTTCCTTTTTTTCTTTTTTTTTTCTTTTTTTTTCCTTTTAATTTTATACGTTTACGAAAAATAATCTAAAGAAAACACATAATTAATCTCGTAGCGCTTGACGAATCTCTTCTGGGGTATATAAATTTCATTCATAAAAAGATTAAGGTCGTAAATCACGTCGATTGATCGTGAATATTTATAAGAAAAATTATAATGATCCTTTAAGACGTTAGACGAATTTCGAGTTTCAGAGATGACGTTCTCTCTCTCTCTCTTTCTCTTTCTCTCTCTCTCTCTCGTTTCTGTTTGTGTCCTTATCGAAGCGTAAATACATACAAGAGAGATATAATAAAGTCCGTGATATAGTATGAACGTATGACGTCAGTCGTAAAACGTCCATCATATTTCCAGTATTACGGTGAATGATATAGAAAAATAGTCGCGAATAGATCGATATATCTATTATGAATATACCTCTAGCTATGTACTGTAATACTACGTCACGAGTTTGTTGGAGACGTACGTAAGTGCTTACTTACTTACTTACTTACTTACTCACTTACTCTTAATTTTCTCGTACGAGAAAATATATTGCAATCAATCAACAACGAAAACGACAAACAACGAAAAAGAAAAAAAAAGAAGAGGAAGTAAACAATTGCAGGGAAAAGAGAGGAATAAAGATGTGAAAAGAAAAGCAACGATATGGCGTTAGAAAATGATCAGTGAATTTAAGATAAGACCGAACCAACGAGTCGAGCATGTATTTTCGATACCCCACGCGCGCAATTCGCTTTATATTTCGCATAACGCGAGTGTTCTTATCAGTTTGCCGACGGATCGCGTTGTTAAGACAAGATCGAGGTAGTATACGGTTGAATGATAAGTCGCGGTTGCATGGGTATTTCCTTACGTTACGTTTCTCAACGTTCGATCATTCTCGACGATCTTTTTCTTTTCTTTTTTTTTTTTTTTCTTTTTCCTTAACGTCCTCTTTTTTCTTCTTGTTTCTCTTTTTTTGTTGCAAAAGAAAATAGAAAAAGAAAGATAAAAGAACGAGACCGATCATTATCGCTATTAGAGAACTTCGTTGGTGATTAATCGCGTGTGAAATTTCGAACTACTTAAAACGAATACTTAATATATATGTATATACACATATACGTATATATGTTATAAATATAAAAAAAAAAAAAACAAAAATTCATAGTTCGATAATATATCGTACATTCGTTCCGAAGGATATTACGATCGTGGAAATTGAATTTTCAAGGACGAGTCTCCTCGTCGAGACTCTTCATTCCATATCGAAAGAACAATTTGGTGAATTGTCACGTTACGAATCGATTTTTCTTGAAAACGTCATTCGTACTAGTGGATTCATTTGGAACATCGTCGATTTATCGCGTCCTCGTATCGGATACTACCGTCGATTCAGAAATGTGTTTCTTCATCGGATGGCGCGACGGCGGCATAAAAATTCCTAATTTATGAGGGGCTACAATTTCCATTGAGGTTCGTTCGTTTATTATAATATATATAATATATATGCGTGCGTGTGTGTGTGTGTATAAAGTTGTTTTACAATTTTTCTTTTTTTTTTTTACATATATATCAACATATCAATTTGATCGAATACATCGGATCGAACAACTCAATTCGTCTTTGTATCATTATACATTTTTTTTTTTTCAAATGCTTATAAAAAGATAACTTCGGTTTTTAGAAAAGAAGATTGTATCTTTTGGAAGAAAAACCGGATGTGTTATACAATGTGTAATACTTACGAGATTGTTTAGAATACGCTATTGGACGATAAAGTAAAGATACAGAGAGAGAGAGAGAAAGAAATGAAAAGGAAAAGAAAAAAGAAAAAGAGAAAAGACTATTCTATGTAATAAGAAAAATTTTTCGCTACAAGTCGTCGGATACAATTGTAAAATAAAGAAACGTTTTCTTTGTCGAGCTTCGAAGTTGATTTTGTTACGAGATGTAGGCACGGCGTATGGGTTCGAAGAAAAAGAGCTTTGCTTTTTGCATTGCATTCTTATCTGAAAAGTAGAAAGAGAGAGAAAGAGAGAGAGAGAGAGAGAGAAAGGGAGAGAGAGAGAAAGAAAGGAAGAGAGAGAGAGCGAGAGAGAAAGAGCTCGTTATTGTTTGCACAATGCTGTTTTGCCAAAGATAAGTATTCCCCTGTATACGCCTATTGTGCTCTAAGGCATGTATACATATTTGCTCGACTCTCCTCTCTCTCTCTTTTTCTCTTTCTCTCTTTTTCTTTCGATTTCACAACTATTAGGAAATCTCGTTGCCAACGTATTGCCGTGAAATATAAAATGGCTAATAATGACGATTGTATTGGTAGGAGGTGTAAAAAGCGCAACTAAAAATATCAGAGAGCTTGTTATTTGTATCGTTGATTCCTTCGAACGTGCATAGTATATGAGAGAGAGAGAGAGAGAGAGAGAGAGAGAGAGAGAAAGGGAGAGAGAGAGAAAGAGAGAGTGTTTATGTTGAGAACGAGCGAGCCAAGTAATCTTTTTTTAATCTGCCAAATGTTTGTCATATTTCGTACAAAGTATAAAAAAGAAAAATAAATAAGCGAGGTACGTACGTATATACAATCCGAAAAAGAAAAAAGAAAAAGAAAAATATTCGTCGTTATTTAGTTATATAACAAAGTCCTACGAGGCTATCGTAAACGTAAATAATTGTTAGGTATTCGAGGAAATACGTTCGATTCGGAGAATTGCCATTAGAATATAATAAGATCGTTTTCTTAAATAGAAAGATATATTAAGGTGACTCACCCTGTGTGTAAATACATCGTGGATACATACATACACACATACGTATATTTACCAAAACATGCGAATTACTAGGAAGTAGATCTTTTTCACTCGAAGGTCGATTAGACGAAGTTGGGGAAAGATCGTTGAAGGTCGGATCGAAAGGAACGAAAAAGGTCGAGAACGGAACGAACGAACTTAGTAAGCGAGTAAGCGAGCAAGCGAGAGGAAGATGACATAATACCCTTCTCGTCGCGCAATTTGCCAAAGAGATTCGTGCTGCGTGGGACGGACGCAACGCGCGCCGGCATTTATGATAATGTGTAGTCACGGTTTACTGGATGCGACGCCCGAGATGCAACGGCGAACTCGCACTGCGAATCCTACTTAACGCTCTTGTCCCTGATGCAGAAGAGTATGTGAGTATACGAGTATGTAATAAGTGAGTGAGTGAGTGAGTGAGTTAGTTAGTGAACGAGTAAGAGAGAGAGAGAGAGAGAGACGACGACGACGACGACGACGACGACGACGACGACGATGACGATGACGACGACGACGACGACGACGACGACGACGACGACGACGTCGACGACGACGACGACGACGACACGCACACGCATATGCACACGCACATGCACGCGCGCACGGCCACCGGGATAATCGCGCAAGACGATTGGTAGCTTCCTGTCGGTCACGTGACCGGCCTGCATCGGCGAACACGACCACGCCACGTTCTATGTATGTATGCGTACATAGGCCCTCTACGGAGGATGACATTCGTTGCATTCACCTACTGACATATGACGTTAAAAGCTTGGAACATCTCGCGAACCATTATATTGCTACTGCTTGTGCTATGCGATAATTCTAGACGCGATCTTGATATCTTTGGAAGGATCGATAATTATCAAGCAGATCAAGATATTGTTTCGATACGCTTCTTGTTTTTTTTTTTTTTTTTTTTTTGTTTATTTTTGTTTGATCTCTTATGCGTCCTCACGTTTTCACGTTTGATTTTCTTCAGCAGATAATTTCAGAGAAGAATTTAGGAAATCGTTAGGTTGAGACTATACGATAAGTTATTTTCTCGATTAATTATAATTTCGTATTAATGGAGCACGTAGTAGTAATTTAATATCATCGATTGTCAGGTAATATTTGCAAATGAGAAATCCGTTTTACGTGAGGTTCGAGCGACCAGCCAATAAGTGTTACTACTTCATTGTGTATCGCACATGAACGTTGTCCGTGATCCGTGTCACCCTAGATTGATAAACGAGCCACGAATCGTTTACGGTGTAACCGATCCTGTTGAGGTGTTACCAATTGAGATCTAACGCATCACCCTTTTCTAACTACTATACATATATGCGTGTAAATGTATTATCGTCATATATAAACCCAAATGATTATTCAAACATTTCTTTAAAAAAACGTTCGTTTCTCCAAAAATTTAGATTAATTTAAGATAGCTTCTTGTGACAATTCTTTCGGAATCATATCGTCGAAAACATAATATCGATCTATCGATGTATCGATATTTATAGCAACAGTCGTTGGAAACAAACTAGGTTTGTTCTCTAATGAAGAATTATAAGTAGATAGGTAGGTAGGTAGGTAGATAGATAGGTATATCTCGAGAATAATAAAAAGAAGAAGAGAAAGAACAGAAAAAGAAGAAAAAGAAGAAGAAGAAGAAGAAAAAAGAAAAAGGGAAGATTAACGGTGGTAGCGATGATGCCTCGCAATATCGTGCCATCTATTTTGTAATAGAAACAACGGAAGAGCCTAATTCCGCGAGGCTGCCTCGTTCTCTCTCTCTCTCTCTCTCTCTCTCTATCTCTCTCTATCTATCTCTATCTCTCTCGCTCACTCTTTGACTCTCTCACTGACTCTCTCACTCCTCTCTCACTCATCATCCTCGCCATTAGACACTGAGACACACGACGATTCGCTCGCACACCGATACTATTCCTATCTACCTATACTTACTTACTTACCTACCTACCTACCTACCTACCTAATTATACCGAGTAGAGTAGCCCACTCGATGCGATAAGCGATTTACATGCCGAACGACACGATGGATTTATATGCCCGAGAAACTCGTACCTAACATCTACAAGTGCATCTCCCTTTCTTCAAAGAGAAAAACAGAGATATGGAGAAAAAGAAAGAGAGAGAGAGAGAGAGAGAGAGCGGAAGATTCCTTTTCTTTTTCTTTTTCTTCTTCCTCTTCTTCCTCATCATCGTCATCATCATCATCTTCTTCTTCTTCATCTTCTTCATCTTCTTCTTCTTTCTATTTTTTTTTCTTTTTGTCCGACTTTTCCTATCTTTTGCTCCTATTCCCGGAAGACCCGTCACGAGACGATGTCTTGTTCGAGCGCCAAATTCGAGTCGCCATTCGAAGAGAGACGTGCTTCCTTCCCTTCCCGCTTTTCTCATTCTCAATCGTTTCGACCCTCTCTTTGATCTTTCCCAAACGTTTTCTTCTCAGCTACGATCTTCTACTTCTTTTTTCCTCCTGTCTTCCGTTTTTATTTTTGAGAAAGTTTCTTTTTCATTCTCTCTTTCTCTCTCTCTCTCTCTCTTCTTCTCTTTTTCTGTTTCTTTTTTTTTTTTCAATTTTTTTTTTCTTTCACGAGTGCAAGACCACGCGTACCGATTTCATTGAAACTTTTCTAGCGAGCTTTTGCATTATTTGAAAATACAATGAGGACAATTTAAAAATAGTGTGTGTGTGTGTTCGTGTATTTGAATATTTTTTTTTTTGATATATAAAACTAAGGAAATTAATGGGAATAGAGTTTCGTTCGAATTTATATTTTCATTATCCATTTTGCGATTTATTTTTGCCATTAATTGGTATCGACTATCTTCGATTAAAAAAGATGAAAAAAAAAAACAAAAACAAAAGAAAAAAGAAATGACGAAAAAGGACGTAAGTAATTTTCGATTGAATTATTGGACGAATATTTTTTTTCTTTGCGAGATGACGTTGACAGTACGCAAGAGAAAATTGTCAGCAAGTAGAGTAAATCTACTACAGACGTGATAAGCGTGCGAACGTGCCGAACGATAAGATTTATCATTTGTGATTGAATATTTCCAACAAGCTTTTTCTCTTTCTCTCTCTCTTTTCGTTCTATGCAAAGGTTCGGTCCATTTTATTTATGACATCTTCGAGGGTTTATGAATAATTATGCAAACGTCTCGACGTTCATGGAAGAAATTTTTATCGAAAAAAGAAAAAAAATAATTTCCTTTTTTCATTCACTGCGCACAATGATTTATTTATTAATTTCTTTCCTCTTTCGTTAATTTATTCTTTCGTTTCAATATAACAATTTATACGTACATAAAGTAGATATTATTTGAGCGAACGAGATTAATAGGAGAATTATTACATAGACAATTATTTCATCGGACGTATATATATATATATCGTGATTACGTGTAACGATTAAGAAATAATTTAAAGAAATTAATTAATACCAACGAAACTATAAATCATTCGTTATTCATTATTGTTTTTGTATAGAAATGATATATGAAAACGTATCTACGTAAATACATACGGATACGTTCGGATAGGTTAAAGATCATAATGTTAATAAGAAATATGTCTATAGAAGAAAACCTCTGCGTATTTTACTACCCACGTGATATAATATGACGGAAACAAGAACAATTGGCTCTCCCTTGGCTGGTCTCTCACTTTGTCAGAAATAGATCTCACCATCGATCGGCAACGTTAACTTGCTAATTAGCAGATGCTCTTAGTCGTTTCACGTTAGAGATCTATTTTCAATATCGCCATTAGCTAATGTGGAAAAAGGACTATTTCGAACGAAACAATGTCGATAAACGACGATTCTTCTCTCTCTCTCTCTCTTCTTTAATCGTTGTATTATTCAAAAATACGTACTTACCTACGCGGAATATCGTACGATGGTGAAGCTATGAAAAGAGATAGAGAGAGGGAGAGGGAGAGGGAAGTTTTGCTGGTTTCCTCTCTATTTTGGACAGTACTTATTCTTAGAATGGCGTAAATTTAATTGCGACAGGCGTACAGACGCATTGCCGCGAAACATGTATCGCGCCGTGAAATATTACTTCGGAATATAGTGGCAACGACGTCGGTTAATTTAATTAAATATTTCTTAGGAGGGACTCGAGAGATCCTATACGTCGTAACCTGCTTACTCCTTAATTTTATGTCACAATAATTTCTCCGCTTATCGAACCCTTCCCCGTCTACGATACGATAAGACACATCATGTCGTGAAATTAAGATATTTTTATATACAAAATTAAAAAAAAAAAAAAAATAGTAAAAATAAAGGAAAACGAGAGAAGAATTGTATAATAATATCTGACTTCGAACGAATTTAACTAGAGTATAAATAGTACGTCTAATATATGTAAGTATGTCTAATAGTAAATCTAATATATTTCGTTCGTTCTAATTTCGACAAAATATTAATTTCATATCGGATTATTAATTTTAATCGGGGCTGATTTAAGAAATGCATTGTTTCTTTTTTTCTTATCGTCCTATGTATAAGTAAATATTAGATAAGACTTATTGCCGTTCTTGAAAATTTATTCGTCATAGAAAAAAATAGAAGAAGAGAAATGAAAAAAGAAGAAAACGTTTTGAAGAAGAAAGGAAGGAAGGAAGGATGGATGGAAGGAAAGAAAGAAAAAAGGAATAGTAGAGAAAAAGAGAGAGATGGAAAGAAAGAGAGAAAGAGAGAGAGAGAGAACGGTAAAGTTAGATAAAAGTTAATATTTTTCGTGGAATAATGAATTCCGTGGTCTCTTCTCGGACTCGCGGAAGCGGCCCCACGTAGCGGCCTTAAATCTTTTCTGTAAATAGATTATGGAGGAAGATAATGAAAAATTCGTCGCGGTATCGCTCGTTAACGCCGTGACCCACCATTTCTCTCTCTTCTTCTTCCAACAACGAAAGAAGAAAACTAAAAAAAAAAAAACAAAAGAAGAAAAAAAAAAGAAAATGTGGAAACCTACTCGCCAGCTACCACTTTAAATTAAACGTACAATTTCCTTTTCTTTCTCTCTCATTTTTTTTTTTTAGACGAATCATCCCGTTTGCAACGTGTCGCTAAGCAAGTTTTAAAACATTATCATTGTTGTTTGGTAAATAACGAAAGCAGATAAGATAATGTAAGCGAAAGAGAAAGAGAGAAAGAGAGAGGGAGAGAGACGATCGTTTTAAATCAGAAAGCGATCGAGATAGTCTTTTCATTCTATCTTTTTTCCTCATCATCGTCATCGTCGTCGTCGTCGTTGTTATATCGAAACTCTCTCTCTCTCTCGCTCTCTCTCTTTCTCTATGGTAGGAGAAAAATGCGAGATATGAATCATCTCGTCTCGAGTACACCGGCTCGTGCTCCAAATACCATCTCCTTTCCTTCTGCCCCCTTGTTCCTCTTATCCCCCCACTCACTCTTTCTCTCTCTCTTTCTCTCTTTCTCTCTTTCGTTTGCCGTCGTCACGTTTTACGTCTTACGTCTTTCCACGTCGTCGAGCAACGAGGTAGAAGAGTGACGGATGAATATATATATATATATATATTTGGAATAATCACACGCAAATAATGTTAGAGCAGACTAGTAAGAAAATACAAATAAAAAATAATTCGTGATATATTATCGTTAGAGTCGAACGTTTAAAGTTGTAGAACTAGAAAGGGACAATGATGTTTAAGAGAGAAACAAAAAGATAGATAGATAGATAGATAGAAATAGATTGATAAAAGATTATTCCAACATCTAGTTGTGGCTCGTGCCGATACAGTCTATCAGAGAGAGGCAGAGACAGAGACAGAGAGAGAGAGAGAGAGAAGAGGAAAGTTTGGCCGTTAACGCTTACAGAAGTGTATTTTGTAAGCACCATCGGACTATTTCGTCCGAAAAGACGCGAGATTAACGAGCGTCGCTCGTCTACCGACACGAGAACGAGATTTATCGTAATAAAAATGGAGGCGTCGAGGGAAGAAACGTCGGGATCTGAACGATTTACAAGAAACACGAGCGACCTGTCACGGATGTTGCCGGGCCTCTTTTAATACCGGTCGAAGAATGTAATAAATATAGGAGGAAGAGTGGATAGACTAAAAGATGGAAAGAGAAAAAGAGAGAAAAAGAGAGATATAGAGATAGAGAGAGAGAAAGAAAGAAAAGAGAGAGAGAGAGAGAGGCACGCGTACGCACAGAGAAAGAGAGAGAGAGAGAGAAAGTTTCTCTCTTTTCCAGTCGTTGATAAATCCGTGTTTGCGCGTGTGTCTGAATGCGCCATTGATGAGAGAGAAGTGGAAGGCTGGTGGTCAGCGAGCTAGCCAAGAACCTGCTCCTGGCTCGGAGTCTCGGCAGACATTAGTATTAATAGTTATGAATCTAGAATAGAACGTACCACCGGCAGGCTGTTATGTAGATATGCGAGGTGCCGACTCGGTCATCCGCGTGCACTTTACGACCGAAAGATATGAATGCAAATTGCAAAGAAGAAGAGGAAGAAGAGGCTTCAGAAAGAGTACCGAACTCGTTTTCATTCGAGTTCTCTTAAGTTCTATTCGAGATCGTTCGAAACTCGTATATTTGCGAATGGCGAGAATGGGATGGTGGAACGAACCGAAGAGAGGGATATGGGGGAAAGAAAGGAAGAGATAGAAAGAGAGAGAGAAAGAGAAAAAAAGAAAGAAAAAATCAACTACTTGAGTAGCAACGAAAAAAGAGAGAGAGAGAGAGAGAGATGCGTTACGCGAATCGTGGTTAACACTAATGATGCGCCATCGTTAACGATTCTCATGAAACATAAGAGATAGTCAGTTTAGATAGGTATATAAGGGATGTCCTGTATCCATTGGATAATACTAATATATTCGTATTCGTAGCTCCTTCTATTACGTACGTACTTATTACGTAGAGTTACTTTATTCGTACATCTTATTACAGTACACAACACAGACGTCCGAGTTCGAGTATCGAATTTACTTATTATTAAATACATAGGTTAGATACGTCTACGACTTTTATCGTCCTCTCAGTTTAATATCATACTTTCTCTTTTCTCTGGATCCTTTTATTATTATCTCTTCTTCCTTTTCTTCTTCTTCTTCTTTTCTATCCTCCTTTTGCAAAACTATTTTATCGATATCCGGTTTGATCACGATCGCGTCGACGATCTCAATGTTGTTTCTTCTGTTTTCTTGTCTTTTTTTATTTTCTTTTTGTTTTTCTTATTTGCGTTGTTTTCTTCCTTTCTTTTTTTTTTGTTTTCGCAAATTCTCCTCTTGGAACAAGATCCAATCGCAAATTGTTCCGTTCTCTCGTTATTATCTTATCTTCGAGATTTTCTTTTCTTTATAATACATATATCATAGGTACACGTACAAGTAGTAGTAGTAGTAAAAGAATAAAAAGAATAAGAAGAATAAGTATAAGAAGAAGAAGAAGAAGAAGAAGAGCGAACCAAATTCCTCGGCCGATCATTCCGATGGCCGTTTTTTGGTTGTTAGTTGCCCTGTCTGCGTTTAGCCATCTATTTATAGAGTTCAGCCTCCTTTCCTCAGGAGAGAGAGAGAGAAAGAGAGAACAAAACTGGATAGAGCAAAACTCCTTCCTACTACCTTAAACCGTCCACGTTTCGTGAATACCCATCTTTAAAGGTTTAATAATCTCTACGAGCCGATTTTGAACAAGGAAAATGTTAAATATCACGTCGTATATTCTTTAACAAAATTCTCAGATACATA
>NC_066592.1:2925000-2937500 GCF_905475345.1 Vespula vulgaris
GTCCATCCTTCTTCTCTTTTTTATTTTTTCTTTTTCTTTTTCATTTCTTTTTTTTTTTTTTTTCTTTCTTTCTCGTACGCATTCGGAAAGTTTTCAAGTCTCGACTCGGTTCTAATCGGTTCTTCTCGCGAGATAAGCACGCAATTATTATTAACGTTAGTTCGTTCGTTCGTTCGTTCGTGCGTAAGTAAGTAAGTAGGTATCTCTTATCTCCTTACCAGGATTCGTGATAACAAGCTTGTTTTCTTTTCTTATTCTTTTTATTTTTTTCTTTTTAATTCAATACACTCTGAAAAACTCTCGTCTAATCGTCATTGTGAATAATCTCTCAGTATATATATATATATATAAACAATTAAACGAGTGGCAAGGGGAACCCTCGAGAAATGGAAATCGAAAAGAGACAGAGAAAAGACAATGTTACATAGAAAAGGGATGGAATCCCTTTATTTCGTTCTTTCTTGCGTATAAATCCTGTTCCAACCCTTAATAAATTCTCTAGAATCTTTGAAAGATCTTCTTACGTCATGGTCACATAGAAATCGATTTCAATCGATTACAATAGTCTCTCATTTTAATTGGCAATAAACGATCCTGGGTAATAATTCGTCGGATAATAAATTATCGTTCAATGCTTTACACAATGCTTCGTTATACAACTTTATAATAATCTGTCTGTATCAAAAAGATGAAATCTTCATTTCATCTTTCTTTCCTTAATCGTTTTCTATACTTCGATCGGTATGTTCTATTTATCCATCCATCCATCCATCTATCTATCTATCTCGTTTTTTCAATTTATTTCTGTGTTCGTGAAAACGAACGAGAGTTATATACATCTACACATAATGATTCTATTGTCGACAAATATTATTGTCCATGGCCGGTCCAGAGTTTCCGATGAAAGTTTTCTATTATATTCCTCGTTAGATTGTTTTCACGGTCTTTAAACGATCGTGGATAAGTACGGTCATTGCTCGTCTGGAAACTTTGATTGACACGTAGTATCTCACTCTTATATTTTCGTTCTTTGACAAATCTAATGAATACTTATTACTATTTCTTATCTCATAGAAACCAATCGAAATGTTATCGAATCGTATTGTTTCGAATATTCCGTTTGAATCAAATGGCCCTTAAATTCCATTTAAGAAATACTTTCCTTTCTTCTTAGCTTTTGTAGATGGTACCCAATAGATTCTTTTCTTCCTTTTTTCTTTTTTTTATTCTCTTATAGATTCCACGATTTGATATTTCTAATTGTTACATACAATTAATTAGACTTTATCGAGTTTATCGAGACTTTGTTAAGAAAATTATATCGTCGTGTGATAGTATCGTAAAGTGAGAAAAAAAATTAATTTTTTTACGTATAAAGTACAAAAAAAAAAAAAGAAAAATACTGAATAAAAAATTCAATTGGTCGTATGTTCTCGACGAAAGATATATATATATATACATACACACATATCTACGATATATACATCTATGATACATACGTCAGAGAAACGAAATAAGTTAAGTATTTAATATGATTTTATTTGATATATATATATATATATATATATATATATATATATATATATAAAGAAAATAAAAAACAGAAAAAGAGAGAGAGAGAGAGAGAGAAAAAGATAGAGAAAAAAAAGGACGTTAGAAAATCTTCTCGGAATGGCAGGTTAGTAGTACCTCTATACTACCGATGTGTTCGTGCCTTTAGAAGTCGATTTAAAATTTAGGGTCGATCCGCGGGAATACGAACGCTTAAGGGCGGACCCTTTTACCGGGGGCAAACACAAAATGCATTATTTATTTGCCGTAGCGGCTGGCAATTCATCGAATTCTCGGGCTAAAAGCGAAAGAGTTGAGGTTCTAGTTGAGGGTCGGCACTCGTGGCGCGAAACGAGCCCCACGAAGGACGCGTTGCCGTTCGTTGTAAACTCCGTTCGCGTGTTCGAAAAGGGCCTTTCTGACTTTTTCTTTCTCCCTACGTTTCACTCGTTTCTCTCTCTCTCTCTCTCTTTCTCTCTCTTTCTTTCTTTCTCTGTTCGTCCATGTACGGATTTTTTTCACTACCCCCGCGCGCACACGTACCCTTCGTTCGTCCTAAAAACTTACGTTACCTTTTTATATACTCTTTTTTATATCCTTTTTTATATACCTTTTTTTATTTTCTCTTCGTCATTATTCATTTTCTTTTATTTTTCTTTCTCTTGTGTTTCTTCTTCTTTTTCTTTTTTTTTCTATACAAAAATTACCATTCCTATTATCTACGTTGATCGATTAGGAAATAATTATTTTTCATTATAAGCGTTCAAGATTATCGTCAATGGGTCATATAATGATTCTAATCCAAAATGGCTAAGTCCTTTTCTTTCTTTTTTCTTCTTCTATCTCTACAAGTGTTCGATGAAACTTGGTATTGATATTATCGAGTAACTCTTTTATTTTATAATCTTTCTCGAATCGTATAATATCAATTAAATGTCGACGATTGATCGTAAATAAAATCTCTCTCTCTCTCTCTCTCTCTGTTCTTTTCTATTTTTCTATAATACAATAAAATTCCTCTTAGAATTATTAGGATTGTTAGAAAACACGAAGGAGTTAAGAAATTTTCGTCAGGTTAATTTCGTCATAATTAAGGGAGCATGACGAGAATAACTACGAAAGGTACACGTTAAATCTTACCCCATCCCTTCTCTCTCTCTCTCTCTCTCTCTCTCTTTCTGTTCTCCCTCATAGAAAAGTGAATCGAATAAACATTCGATCTTGCCAACTTCTAAAACCTTATCTCTCTCTCTCTCTCCCTCTCTTTCTTTCTCATCTTCCTACCTCTACTTACTTTCCACCAACCTCCTTCGTGATTTATGTTAATGTTTTGTCTCTAAGGCGAGATACACCAAAAGCCGATTCGATTTCTACGGGGTGCGATTTCAGTCGAAGTTTCTCCCTCCCTCTCTCTCTCTCTCTCTCTCTCTCTCTCTCTCTCTCTTTCTTTCTAAAGGTAACACTAACCACCCCACGTAGCAGTTCCTTTCTCGATCCGGATTAACTTAACTGCTTTAAGACGGCAATAAAGGTCGTCGGCGCGATTTAACCGGTTCCCTTTTACAACTCTCGGCATCGATGCCTTTTACGCCTTTGAACGAGCAAGACAGAGAAAAAGCAAGAGAGAGAGAGAAAGAGAGAAAGAGAGAGAGAAACTGAGAGTGGTCCAATGCATATTGACTGTAATGGGAAAAGTTCTTCGACCAAATTCGCGAGGTTACCGTATTCGATCGATCAATCGTTTCTTCGTGATCTTAAGAAGAAAGCAACCCTTTTCATCTTCCATCTCTTTTCATCGACTCCCTTCGACATACCCCATACTCTTTTCTCCCTCCTCCTTGCTCTTTTTTTCTTTACGTTTTTTCTCTTTTCTTTCCCTTTCTTTTCTTTTCTTTTCTTTTTTCTTTTCTTTCGTTTTTTTTCCTTCTTTCTTTCTTTCTTTTTCTTTTTTCTTTTTTTTTTTTTTTATCATGACAGACAGAAGATCGAACAACCACACGTTGCTTTTTCTTCCTCGACGAATCGTATTTCATTGCTGGTATTATCGAAAAATGATTTTCCACGTTTTCTTTCTCGGACAGGATAAATCAGATTAAACTTATTAAGAGAAAATGGAGAATGTTTTATAAGATTATTTTGAATATAATAACGTTTGGATTACGTCGTATAACGAAGGAAAAATTTGCTACTATTCTTACTGTATGCTTGTATAATTTGACTGATATCGAAATGTAATATATATATATATATATATATATATATATATATAATAATGTATATTAATATAGATAATGAGATTTATTATCGATGTTATATATAATATTAAAGATATAAGTTAATCGAATATATCAAAACGTTCATGATAATGACATAATTCTTTTGTTATTAATAATAACAAGGGGGAAACAAACAGTTGATTTAATGAAACAATAACTAAAAGAAATATATATATATATATATATATATATATAAATATGGTTCCGAAAGAAATTACGAAAGTAAATAAGTGGACATATCGATCGGAGGACTCGAGACGATTGCCCTGTACGATCGAAGTGGATGAAAAGAGGGTGAGAGAACGATGTTGTTGGACTTTGCTGAAGTGGTCGAAAGAGAGAAAGTACGAAAAAATAAGCAAAGAGGGGGAGAGGCAGAAAAAGTTCTTAATAATGGCAGGAGCCACCTCGAGTGCCTCGTTGATCCTCCCTCGTGGATAAAGTTTTTCTTTTTAAAATGGTTATGCATCGTTTTGCATCGAGCCTCAATGTTTAATAGCTCGTCAAATTACAATAATTATGTATAATTAAGTCGGTATTATCAAGACAAATAATTATCAGCATTATATAATACTAATTCTCTTTTTCTCCTTCTTTTTCTTTTTCTTCCTTTTTCTTTTTTACACGATTTCGAAATAACTACGGTTTAATGAAACAAAAGAATTTTCTTTTCGTACGACGTTCACACTTGTTTTTGTTTTATCTATAATCAATCTAACATATAAATGAAGAATTAAATGTATATATATATATATATCTATATATTATTTTTATTACTGAATAAAAATAATTACTTAATATTACTTACGTAAAATCGTGAAAAATTAAATTACCATATCGTACGTTCAGATTATCATTGTCATCCTAAGACTCCAACGATTAATAATCCGTCGTTAAGATTAGATGCAATAAAACAGATAGTATGTGATATAAAGATTTCGGAAGATAGTATATATCGTTCGAAGGTCGTGGTTAAAGATCGTATTAATCGTAAAAAAAGAAAGAGGAAATAAAAAAAAAAGAACAGAAGAAAAAAAAGGAAAAGAAGAAAGATCGTAGAACGAAGGGTGCGAAGACAACCTCCGTCCTCGCTACTATTTCTCGCAGGTGGAGGTAGTACATGGTTTCTATCTGTGGTAAAGACAGAGACAGAGATAGAGACAGAGAAAGCAAGAGAGAGAGAGAGAGAGAGAGAGAGAGAATAGGGTGCTTTTGAGTCCGGGACTGAGTTTTCGAGGTCCGGATTACCTTATCTACGGATTCTCACTCGCTCGCTCGCCAGCGAGCCAATTCCAAAACGAAATCCGAGCGATCCATATACACCGAAGCATTTACGCGACGATTTAGCTGGAAAACCAACCTACCGTGACCGTAAGCCAAGTCCAGCTCGTGAAAGAGGTGTAAAGAGTAGAGGGAAGAGGAACGAGAATCCCGACATAGTAAAGGGAAGAAAAGGATGAGAGACAGAAAGAGAGAGAGAGAGAGTGAGAGAGTGAGATAGTACTCCTGCGATATATGTGAAAGAAGTTCTCTCTCTCTCTCTCTCTGTTTCTCTCTTTCTCTCTGAATTCCTCCGCTCGTGAAAACGATAGAGACCGCGACCGAACGAGCAGTCCGCGCGTTGTAAATATCTGTAATCCCGAGTGATTACGAGCCTTCAACGTCCACTTCCCGTCGTCTCTCAGCTTTCACGCCCATACGGAACAAGTGAATCCATTGTCTGTATTATTGTATCTGTCAGAATCCTTTTTTCAATGTATTATATTTATTATCTAATACGTATAATCTATGCGATATATAGATTCATATGTATGTATGCGTATATATAGATATATATTTATTTTTTCTTTTCTTGAAATATGGAAAGTATAATAATAAGCGTAATACACGAAATATTATATATCATACACTTATATCGATATATGAATTAGAAATCTCTGTATAATTGATACGTTATTTATTATCGATAGATATATCGTAAACGTACTCTCTCTCTCTCTCTCTCTCTCTCTCTCTCTCTCTCTCTCTCTCTCTCTCTCTCTCTCTCTCTTTCTTTTATTTTTTTCTTGTTTCTATTTATCGATGAAATACATAGTTCATTATTATTCTATGCACCGTATCTTAAAGAAAGTCGATAGTTGACTCGTTGATCGTAATAAAGAATTTTCGATTAAATGTCTCGACGTTGGCACAAAGAATATTATAATTTGATGAAGAGATATACGCATAAACGATAGAAAAAGAGAGAGATAGAGAAGAAAGAAGGTATGGAAGAAGAGCGATACAAAACATTTTCTTTTTTTTATCTATGCATCCATATGGAAGCTCGAATCTCTCTCTCTCTCTCTCTCTCTCTCTTGCTTTTTCTTTCCTTTTTCTTTCTTTTTCATTTTTCTTCTATTTTCTTTTTTCTTTCTTTTTTTTTTTTAACGTACCAACGAAGTGACGGAAAACGGTTATTCCCTTGTACCTGATGCAATTAACTCGCTATTAACGAAGCAGACTTCGAAGATAGGTATAGCTTGGTCGTGCGATTATGAGAAAAAGAGATAGAGGGAGGAGGGAGGGAGGGAGGGAGGGAGGTAGGAAGGGGGTCGACGGGAATCCGTTGTTGGGGCCACATCGGACCATCGATAAAATTAATTGATAAATGGCTAGCTAAATCGATCGGCGAGCGAACGAACCGATCTGAACAAAAAAAGAAAAAAAAGAAAAAAGAGGAGAGGAGGAGACGAAGAAAAATAAACATCCATCCGTAGGGCGGGGTGAAGTAATAATAATCGAGTTAATTCGAGTACACGTAACCATTCGCCGATGAAAATTATCACTATTGTGTATTACGATATACCTAGATGATATTCATCGATCACTAATCTATGTGAACGAAGAAGATCAAACAAAAATGTCTTTATAGAGTATCGACTCTACGATAATACTTGAAACTTTTTTTTGTTTTTCTTTTTCTTTTTTTTTTTCTTTTTCCATTAATAACATGAAAATTAATACACGAGTTCCTGATAATTAATCGCATAGAAGTGAAAGAATTTTATTAATTTTCCTTCTTTTTTTTTTAAATTTTTTCAAAAATTTCCATCACACACGCGCGCACGCACGCACGCACGCACATTTGATGTACGTAATTACGTACGAAATATTCTCGAAGTAATATCAAAGAGAATTAGAAGATAATACGTTAAATGAGGGTTCTAACAATAAATTGTTTCTCGGTTAGCTTTCGTACATGATAACAAAAGAAATTTCATTTGAAATGACATTATGTATCATTATTACTTAGTTTATTGCTAAACGTGACATTTATTCTCTATTCTCATATATATATATATATATACATATACATATGTGCATGGATACATAATGGACGAAATATAATACATATATATTTCAAAAAGAGACAGAGAGAGACAGAGACAGAGATAGACAGACGTTCAAATTGCAAAATAAAAGGGAGCCAAAGGAGAACGGGTTTAAGTCGTTAGACAAGATCTTTGACGGAGATATCACTCGTGGCGAGTGAGACGTCAAACGTAAATCCAGTTGTAAGCCGGTTTAAACGCGCGTAAGATAAAATAGTAGTAGTAATAATGATGAGAGTATGAACGTCGTGTGTATACACGGTGGGTATATGCGCACACGCACACGCGTAAACGCGTACACGCGCGCTTTTGCCAGCGTTTTAATACGATTACGGAGAACGTTCTAAGATTATTGTTTCCTCTGTGTCCTTGTATCACTTTGTACACTTATAAACTTATTATATAGGTGTTTACGTATATGCGTATGTATATACGCACGTGGGTATGCGCACGCGCGCAAACGTACCATATACACACATACACATACATATATATATATATATATACATACACTAATGCATACGTGTACGTGTATACATGTATATATAGACACGTGGTTGATCTTGGTCGAGCGATAAACGAATTATGTCACGTTCCGTGAAATCCGACCTTAAACGATCATCTTAAGGTCGTTCGACATGCAACAGCAAAACCGAATCGAATCGAACCGAGTCTCGATATCATCGAGTACGATCGAGTATCGTTCATTAAAAGTCGATCGTTGAATTCGATCTATAGACTCGTTTAAAGGGCAAGGCATTATATAATTTTCATTTGTGTGCGATAAGATAATGTTTCTTTCTTTCTTTCTTCTTTTTTTCCTTTTTGCTTCCTTTTTGCCTTTGCTATTTGCTTTTTTATGTGTTTCTTTTTTTGTTTTGTTTTTCTTTTTTTTTTTCTTTCTTTCTTTCTTTTTTTTTCCTTTTTTTTTTTTTTTTTTTTTTAATGATCTCACCAAGGACACGTAAACATAAAAGAGAATCGCGCGTAGTCCGTTCCTCGTTCGTTTTACTCGTTGCAAGCTTATCTTTTAAATTTCCTTTCTATTCTCGGATCGATGATCTCGCCTTTAGAGCTTCGATAACGAGCTATTTTCAGGCTAGCCGAGTCGGCTCAACGAATCTCGCGGATAGATCATAAATAAAGATGTTAGCATTTTTCTTTTTTTTTCTTTCTTTCTTTCTTTCTTTTTTTTTCTTTTTTTTTTTAACGAATAAATTAATTCTCTCTTTTTTTTTTTACCGATTCATTCCTTCTTCCTCCTGTTTTAACTTTTGTTTCTTATTTTATATCCTTATTTTCTCTCTTTCTACAAGTGTTTTTCGTTTTTTGTTTAAATTTTTTGTTTGTTGCGGTAGTCGCGTGACTTCGTTATCGTCAGTTTTGATATATATCGTCGGTTTGATAAGCAGACGTAAACAACGAAGAGAACATTCGTCGTTAAGCCGATAATGACTGTTCTACGACGTCGTTTTCTATGTCCTGTTTTTTATTTGCCTTCTTTTTCTTTTCTTTTTAAATTTTCATATTTCTTTGAGTAATATCGAATCGTTAATACATATTACTTAGTAAAAATGATAAGCTATTACATCTTTATTTATATCTTGTAGAATAGTTTCATGTCTACACACACACACACACACATATATATATATATATCATAGTATATCGTTTGAATGTTTCTTAAAGGTATTTCCTTTTGATGTTTTCTCTTTATTATTTTTACAAAGTGGAGTTAGATCTGTAGAATTTTCTATTTCAAACTAAACCGTTTATAATGGTTGATCGAGAGATAAATGAACCTCTCGTGGAATTCGATATTATCGTTAGCCTCTTAGTCTTTTGATCATTATTGTTTCTTATTTATGATTAGAACCTTGAAGCTAAACAAAAGGAAAAAATATATATATATATATACACATATATTTAGAAATGCATATCTACTTCCTTTTATCTCATTGAATCTGAAGATGACATTGATCGGTATTTTCTCGTTAACGTTAAGACATTAATGTATAGTTATTGTTTCGATCTATGACAATGTATCGTAATATTGCAATTGCAATGAAGTAATAGGTGTATAGGTATCTGTATATGTATATATATGTGAACGTAAAAGAGAGAGAAAGAGAGACATAGAGAAACGAAGTAAGAGGGAGAGAGAGAGAGAGAGAGAGAAGTTTTCAACTAAATTCAATTTGTGATGTCGTCGAAGCGTATCAACTTTGTCGGTGAAAGATGATCGAGAATAAAAGCAGGATGAGTCCGTTTCGTATGACGCATGTGTCCGCTGCCAAAGAAATTTGTCCAACTCGTCGAAAGGCTCGCATCTTCTCTCGTTTGTCCGCCTCTTGCCAGACGAATTTCATCGAGCAAACGTCCGAGACCGGATCCCATGGTGTTTTTATTATAGGTATCGTTATTACTTACACATTTTTCGCGACTAACTACGAGATTTCGTTTATATAAAAAAAGGCATGCTTATTTAATCCGAATTCTTTTAATCCTTCGATATATATATATATATTTTTTTAAATGTTAGTTTCGATCTAATACATCGCTAAATTTTTTTCCATTTTTTTTTCTCTCTCTCTCTCTCTCTCTCTTTTTTTCTTTTTATCAATCGAATTTTTTTTTTTCGTAAATCAATAGATATTCTCACGTCGAATTAGAAAAAGATGAAAGATTTTAGATATGTAGGTGTGCGTTGAAGATAGTTAAAAATAGTTCCTTAATCTGCCGAGCTAATGTATATTAGTAATCTTATTCTTGATTCTATTAACGTGCAAATTTATCTCTAACGATCCGCTATGGTTTAATATTTGATATCAGTCGAGTTTATCGAGTTGGATACGCAGAATGTGTAAGTAACGTTAGTTAAAAAGTTTTTTTTCGAATTTCTTACAAAGATGAGAGACAATCCTTTTAACGTTTCCTCTTGCAACGAGGATATCTTTCTTTTCTTATTTGACGGTGCAGCATTTTTTGCGATAAGTCGAGAAAGAAGATTCGGAGGAAATGTAACCGCGAGCAAGGATAATATTAAAGATAAGTAAGAGAGAGAGAGAGAGAGAGAGAGAGATCAACAGGTGCAAAACTAAACGGAGACTCAAAATAAAGAAATAAGAACGAGAGAATAAATTTGTGTTGAAAATTTGTCGAAATGACATAACATATGTATATCTAAATACATTTGCCTTACTACATACATATATACTAAATAAGAAAATCATTGATTCATTATAGATTGAAATAAACATGCATTTAAAATAGATTAAAATTTTTCCATTCGATTAATCGCGATATTAGAATATCGATAAATTCATATTAAGAACTAGACAGAAAAAGAGAGAGAAAGAGAGAGGGAGAGGGAGAGAGAAAGAGAGAGAAAAAAAGAAAGAAAGAAAGAAAGAGAGAGAGAGAGAGAGAGACAGATGATTGTCATATAATAGTAAGAGAACATGGACGAGAGAAAGCAGTTGCACAACAGCAAAACACAGAAAGAGAGAGAAAGAGAGAGAGAGAGAGAGAGTGAGAAAAAGAAGAAAGAGAAGGTGCGTGGCGAGTGTTTCATGAGAGAGAGAGAGAGAGAAGTGGAAACTGGTAATGGTGGGGATAGACACGGATAGTTTAGTGGTGGGGATGCTTGTGTAAAGGGGTTAGGCGGGAGGGAAGGGAGGATCTAAACGCGTAAACAGAGAGTCAACATGTAAACAGGCCACTCGCGAGAGACAAACAACGTGGGGGCCGTGCGCTCGCGCTCTGCCGGCCTGTTCATCAAGAGTGAGTGAGTGAGTGAGTGAGTGAGTGAGTGAGTAAGTGAGTAAGAGAGCGAGTGAGTGAGTGAGTGAGTGAGTCAGAGAGAAAGAGAAAGAGAAAGAAAGAGTATACAGTATACACTTCGTTCTCTCGCGACTCTTCGAGCGGTGCATACGTGAACGACGACGAGAAGCGAGCTAGCTAGCGAGCGAGCGAGCGAGCGAGCGAGCGTACGTAAACCTCTTCCCTCCTCTCTTTTTACTCTTCGATCTGCTTTTCCCTCGTTCGCGACCTTTCTCGCGTGAGTCATCGATTTCAAGATACGAAGTTAATCGTGTAACACGTATACTAAACGTCGAAAGGTATAGAGAGAGAGAGAGAGAGAGAAAGAGAAAGAAAAAGAGAAAGAGAAAGAGAGAGAGAGATTGAAAGAAAGAGAGAGAAAAAAGAGACGTACACAACATATATACATCGTGTGTATACATACAAATACACATATACAAAAATAGATACCACGTGAAAGACCGCGTTGGAACATTGACTGACAACAATCGACGACTAGGACGACGATTAGAACGACTACGACTACGACTACGACTATGAGTACGAGTACGAGTACGAGTACGGGCTACGACGTCTCTCTCCTCTTTTTCTCTCACAATCAGTTTCGCGAGAGTGAAGTGAGCAACGCGAGATCGAAGCTCTCGTGCGCGCAGGCGCGCCGAGTGCGGCGCGCGAGTTTTGCGTCCGTAACGCTTTGCGTGTTCGCCGCAACGTAACGTCTCTCTCTCTCTCTCTCTCTCTCTCTTTTTTCTATTTTTCTCTCTATTTCTCTCTCTCTCTCTCTCTTTCTTTCTTTCTCCTCATATACTACTAGATATATTACTTTATTATTGTTTCCTTTGTGATAGTGCTGTATTGTTCTTCTGTTTTTTCTATCTCTTGGAATAAAGACAGACAGACAGACAGACTGACAGACAGACAGAAAGAGAGAGAAAGAGAGAGAGAGAATGAAGAGAGGTGGAGAGTAAAGTGTCGAGTGCAGAGTTTTATAGTGTGATTCGACTATACGACGATATCATCGCGTGACTTTTGTAATATAGGAGAAGTGAAGAGGAATAAGTGTAAGAAGAATTGAAGAAGAAGAAAAAGACGAAAGAGACAAAGACGAAGAAGAAGAAGAAGAAGGAGAAGGAGAAGTGGAACGAAGGTTTGTGAAAGAGCAAAGAAACGTTTAATTAGCCAATAATTAATTAGATGTATTAGAAAAAAATATAAGGATGCGGTGGAGTTACTTTCTTCGATGCGTTGTACGATGTACGCTGTCGAACTCTTATAAAATTAATTAATCATGTTGATTAACGGTAACGATCGATATTATCGAATATATATACGTGTGGTACGTAATGTATAATTACGTACGAACGAATTTAAACTAACATTTTGAAATTGTAGATAGTATATAGATTGATAGAGAGATAGATAAAAGGAAAGAGAGAGAGAGAAATAGTGTAAAGCGTCGGCAGCGTGGTACACAGAA
>NC_066592.1:2942500-2950000 GCF_905475345.1 Vespula vulgaris
GCTGTTTTGCGCCTATCGACGTGTTAACAATAACAACAACAACAACAAAAATAATAACAATAAAAATAATAATAATAATAATAATAATAATAATAATAACGAGTAAATAAAAAATGATGGACTGATTTTCCATGAAAAAAAAATACGATCGATTAATGTTATAATAATATGCGAAAAAAATATATATTAAAAGAAAAAGGCTTAAGTAAGTACTTACGTACAACATACTTACAAGAGTGATGCGTAAACAAGCGTTAGCAACAGCATCGGAGCAAACAACTGATAGATAGAAATGAAATACACATATACAGACTATATATATATATATAAATATATATAAATGTATATATACATATTTATATACATATAAATGTATATAAAGAGAAAGAGAGAGTCTTGGCGCGTTTAAAGATTTCATTGAACCGCCACCGATAATAGGACTCTCCTCGGTCCACTACGTAGATATGCGAGAGAAGTGAGGAGACGTAAGGGAGGTAAAAAAGAGGGAACGGTGACGTGCCACGCGGCTTCGTATTATCAAAAGAAACTATTGTCGGCTGTTGTTAACAATGCGTT
This sequence comes from Vespula vulgaris, assembly GCF_905475345.1. Lineage (NCBI taxonomy): Eukaryota > Metazoa > Arthropoda > Insecta > Hymenoptera > Vespidae > Vespula > Vespula vulgaris. Next base: position 2,943,077 of record NC_066592.1, read on the forward strand.
GTTATTAAAGTGTGTCTTAGCACGACGACAGTCACGGACATCTCGCGGCATCGTGCAAGTTGAATGATTAGTGTGACCCGTCCTTCGTACTTCGATCTTTTTATTTTATTTTTTTTGTGTGTGTGTATCATTTTTTTATCCTTCTCTCTCTCTCTCTCTCTCTCTCTCTCTTCTTTTTTGTATTTTTGCTTTTCTTTTTTTGATTCTTTCTTCTCTCTCTTTTTTTTCTTTTCTTTTCCTTTCCCATTAGAAAGAAAAACGAAACGTGTGAACCTCGAAACGTTTTAATTCGTGCAGTGCGATTCGTTGTTTAAAAAAGTGCTGATCAAGGAGAGAAATAAAACAAATCATAGTGATACAAATACTGGATTCGACGAAGAAGATTTTTCGTAAGGATTTATAGGGATATAGTGATAAGACTTGACTTGTTAGGTAGGTACTTAGATATGGTTACTACTCACAACACGATTGGACGTTAGAAAATCGATTGGTAGTACTTGTTTTTTTTTGTGTATCGTTATCATTTCTTTTTTCCTTATTAGATTTCTATCATCAAAACGACTTGCTTTAAAATATCGAATTCTTGAAATTCTTCAAATTCTTTTCTGTTCTTGTTTTATTTGTTTTTCTTTTTCTTCTCTTTTCGATTATCATGTACATACATCATCGTTGGATTTACCTACAATTTCTAACAATTTTACGACGTACTTGGTATAAGTGACAGGTGCAATGATTCGTTGTAGAAACGGCACGATTACAAGGACGTTCATGCGACACCCGCATATACGACGTGTGTCATCGATTAGCAGCATGCCGATCGTTCTACGAGAGTATCAAAACTCTGATACCGACGTGAGGCTGTAATATAATATCGAATAATCCAGATTCGTAAACTGAACGATTTAAAAAAATTCATTTTCCTTGATTCGACGACGAGTCAATTTTTTCCCACACATTTCTTCTCTCTCTTTTTTTTTTTTTCTTTATACGTTTACAACAGATCGATCGAGGTGAAATAAATTGTACGTTTGTATTAAAAAAAAAACCATGGATGAATCAATCGATCGGTTTTGTAAGATCACGTAAATAGAAGTATTGAATAGAAAATATTCGAATTATGCGCTATTCCGAGAGAACGATATACACCGGTTCGATCGATTTTCAAAGCACGCGTCCTTTCAAAGATCCCTCGATAATATCGAATAAATCTAAAACGTACGATTTTTATGCCGTCGATCTTGAATGTCGAACGAAAACGAGCCCCTTTTTTATGCATTCGACTAACACGCGCGTGCGTACGCACAGAGAAACACAGAGGAGACACACATCTACATGAACTCTCACGACTTGTATATAAAATATCCGACGACAAGTTGTGTTCCGTTAGTAGAGCCAAGGAATAATGTTACAAAGGATGAGAGTTGCAGTTAAAGTCGTCGAGTGTGCTATGGAACGGGGGAGGGAGTGGAGTAGGGGGAGGGAGGGGAAGGGGTAAAGAAAGAGAACTGGGAAAAAGGAAGTAGAAAGGACCAAAAAATGGGGGTGGCTCCTTTGTAAATGGGATTACGTGTTTGCGTGGAATCCTCTTTCTCTCTCTCTCTCTCTCTCTTTCTTTTTCTTTTTAATTTATTTTGTATTTTTTTATTTTTTTTTTTATCGTTCCTTTTTTTTCCATTCGAAAACGCCGGGCGTTAGAATGAAAAAGAGGGGAGAATTTAGCATGGAGAAAAAGAAAGCGAAAGTGACGCGGCATCATTCGACGTTGTAAAGCTTTAAACGCGAGTATCTCTTTCTCTTTCTCTCTTTTTCTCTCTTTTTTTACACTGTCTCTTTTTCAGCGAGTTTTGCGCGGGCACGCGTGATTGTATATGAGGGACATTTAAATTACCAGCAAAACCGTACATGCGACGACTGTCGATGTATTCTCTCTCTCTCTCTCTCTCTCTCTCTCTCTCTCTCTGTTTCTTTCTCTTTCTCTCTCTCTCTCTATCTTTCTGTCGGCGTTCGTTCGTTCGTTCATTCTCCGTGCGTTTTAAAGCAGAACGAAATAAAAGATAAAACAAGAGAGGATTACGTTTTCCACGAGAGTTTCGTAATAACCCCTTCTTGAATAGAGTCACTTGGAGTCATAGCAACGATTTCTTTACTTACCTGCTATATACTTGATACACGTGTAGTAGGTATATGTATAGTTCAGTCGGTTGAACCTGTTCAATGGTTCACGATTTACGTAGGCGAATTCTCAACTTTATTTAGTCGATAGAAAATCGAAAGTTTCGTACGGAACGTTTCGTTCCATTTCGTTTCGTTTCGTTTCGTTTCGTTTCGTTTCGTTTCTTTTCTTTTCGTCTCGTTTTGTTTCTTATTGTTTCCTATTGTTTCCTATTGCTCTTGTCGAAGAGAACGAAGGTCAGTATGTGATTTTTCGTTTAAGTAATTACTTTTCGTTTGCTATAAAATTAATTGGAGATTACAGAAGTCAATGGATGCACGACGCTCGTTCCTTTCTTTCTTTCTTTTTTTTTTCTTTCTTTCTTTCCTTTTCATTTCTTTTCCCTATGTTACAAAGACGAGACGAAAGTTTTTTATCAGTTTCTAGATATATTTTTTACATCGTATGATTTTTCTCGTGATATATAATCAGCAAACGTAGAAAGTTGCTTTTTCTTTCCTTTTTTTTTCTCTTTCTTTTTTTCACACTTTACATTTAATTCCAGTCGAATTCGTTCAAATTGCAAATCCATTCGTCGTGCATTCGAAAATTTTTTTTTTATCTTTTTTTTCTTTCCTTCTTTCTTTTTTTCTGTTTACATGAGAGAGAAAGAGAGAGAGAGAGAGAGAGAGAGAGAGAGAGAGAGAGAGAGAGAGAGAGAGAGAAAGAGAGCATATAAAATAGATATACGAAGTACAGTTACATCGCACTCTATCGTTATCACTTTTGGTGTATTGATCGGTCAAATGTTGCTATCGGTTATATACCTACACAAACAAACACACACATATACATACGCACGTAGGTATCCCAAGAGTGACACTCTAACACATTGTCGACTAGTCGACTAGTCGTTTGCGTACAACGAATATCGAATGCTACTATCCATATTATTACATCGGCTAAATTAGTTTTTGTCGCTAGGATCTGACGTTCGGAGGTCAATAAAAAAATTTTGTCTCTTTTTCTATTCTTTTTTCCTTTCTCTCTTTCTCTCTCTCTCTCTCTTTTTTTCAAGGCCCCCAGAGACTCTTTGTAAATTAGATCATTTGTATTCCCCGTTACATAGCGGATACCTGAATTTTCCTGTAACGTTGTTGTTCTTCTTTTATTTTTTACTGTCTGGCAAAAATGTGAAAGTATGTATGTATGTCTTTTTCTATCTCTCTCTCTCTCTCTCTCTCTCTCTCTCTCTCTCTCTCTCTCTCTCTCTTTCTCTCTCACATGTGAAAAAAGCATTAGTGATGGACATATGCATATTCAATCAACGAGTATATCGACGATTAATTGCTAATAAAGCCAAGTCGTACCGTTCGATGATAATCGATATGAACAATAGCGGCATACTTATTAGTTTCGTAATTTCTTAATATCATTCGGATATATGTATATGTATACCTACTAAGAGGAGAATAATCGTACGGAACATCGTCACGTTCTCTGTTATTATACCTCGGAATGGATTTATCTCTTAGACAATGACGTTGATGGGACGATTGTTTTCAACATTATACCTTTAAACAACATTCAACTTGTTAATTCAACGCGTCTCGTGTTTCCATTCGATTTTTAAACATTGTACGCAATACAATAATACACTTGCCGCTCGTAGAAATATACAATATGCATTATAATATCTAATTAGAGATAGATAGGCATATTATAGACGATCATTTGCATAATTTCGAAAAAATATATAGGTGTGTGTGTGTGGGTGCGTGTATCTTGTTTTTGTAATAAGTTTTCAAGGTCGATCATTAACTCCTATTCAAACATTAATGATTGAATTGTAATGTTTAAATTCCAAAGTATTTAACGATCGTAAAGTTTTTATGCGTATTAATTTATGTTTTCGTTCGTTACGCGCATCTGACAAATTTTTAATAGATAAAAATGTAGATCATATCAAACAGCCGTCGACGATAAGACCTAGTTACTCAGTTACATACTTATTTCCACGTCTTTGACGTCGCGAAGACGGAATCTGAGGAAACACGTAGGTATTTATCTACGTGTAGACACACGCAGACACACGTACATAATTTCCCGCTTGTCAAGGTCACTCTCGGGACGACGCATAGATTTTTAGAACAATGGAGAATGCGGCTTAATTCGGTCTTTTTTTTTTCGTCTCTGAAATCGACTCGACGCGTTCGCTTCGGCCAATCATTAAGTTGTCACTCAACAATAGAATTTTCTTATAGAAAGAGAACAAGAATTTCTGATTTTTCATGTAAATGAAGTAACATAAAAAAGAATATCGATACACATCCATACGTACATGCGTATATATATATATATATATATATATATATATATATATATATATATGTATATATTTTTTTCTCTGTAATAGTTCGATTAAACGACTCGATATAAAATTTATTTGCTTACAGTTCGATTAAACGATTCCATATGAAACATATTTTTATTACGATACAAGATTAAACGATTCGATATAAAATATACATGTACATGCACATTTATATATATATATATATTTGACGTGCAGTATTTTCAATTGATTAAAATATTGAACGCTCATGTTTTTTATCTCTGAAAATGGAGATGATAAAAAAAAAGAAGGAGAAAATAAAAAAAGTGAAAAAAATGCGCAAAAGAAAAGGAAAAAAGAAGCAAAAAAAAAAACAGAAAATCCATTTGACGATCACGAAAATCCCAGTGGGACGATCTCCTCCTCCTTCCTCCTTCTCCTCCTCTCTCTCTCTCTCTCTCTCTCTCTCTCTCTCTCTCTCTCGGTGACAATCGTAGCTAGCCGTCGCGGTATAATTGATTAATTGAACTGCCGTTAGTCGTTTGCAGATTTAACCGAGTCATGCAATTACCTGAAAGGAGGATTTCCTGTTTAGGTCACGGGGTATCAAGTGGGTGGTCGTAGAATACGTTCTATTCGCGTTAGAGAGCGTTTCTGTCGTATTATGCACGCTCCGCCCAGTGCGATTGAGATTTAGATTTAGAGCCGCGAACGCGCTAGAGTAGAGCTATACTGCTCTAGCTCGTAGACGAGACGCGCGAACTCTATTACCGGCTATTGCTTCGGTAATGGAAGAAGAACGAGCGTGAACTAGACGAGCGAGAGAGAGAGAGAGAGAGAGAGAGGGAGAGAGAAAGAGGACGCTGTAAACGAGTCGTCTCTACTCGTTGCGAAAATGTTTCGTTCGACGAAAAACTTTTGTGTATTCGCGTGTAACAGGTGTCCCAATTTACGAAAAGGCAGACTTTTCGAACGCATTTTCACCCGACAAAAGCGATGACGTACCTCCCCTAGTCCCCCCCCTTTTTTTTTCATTTTTTCAACTCCCCTCCCTACCTCCCTCCCACCGCTCACCCATCCATTTCTTTTCACTTTTCTCTTTTTTTTTCCTTTTCTTTCTTTTCCCTTCTATTTTCTCTTTTTTTTCTTTTGTTTTTTTTGTTTTCTTTGTTTTTTTTTTTTTTTTTTTTAATACTCTCCTCTCTTCCTTTTTCTTTCTCATTCGATTTTGTTTTATTTTTCGAATAAAATAAAAATATGTTAGGTATACTTTTGTACGTACGCATTGGAAAACGCATCACGTTTCTCGCAGATAATCGAGATTTTATTATAGTAGTTTGTATTACGTGGGTAAGAAATGTCATTATCGGTTCTTATGTCGATTAAATCGATTTTGATTTAATTTCTTTTGGGTAGTCGAATTTTGATCATGTAAAAAAAAGAAAACGACGAACGACTTTTTTCTTTCTTTAATTCGTCATCAGTTACACGAACGATCGTCACTATATCGATCGGAAATATTTCTCTTCTTGAAAAAATCTTGTAATTCGTCGATCTTTCGTAATTCCTTTAAACGATACGAATTAAAGGACATCCTTGGGTTATCCGTGGTAATATATTACAATAAGGTGACCAGAGTAACCTGGCACGGCGTATTGTAAGATTACGTAAATCATGTTAAGGAGCATCTTGCGCTAGAAGGAATCCCATATATTACTCGTGAACCTAATATGGTCGTACGTGCGTGTTAACCCCTCGACAACGGTGGTGCTCTTGTTCTATCCTTAAGACGAGGCGATATCAACCCTTTCCTCTCGAGCCATCCTCCTCAAAGCTCTCTTATTTCCGCTTTATGTCCCGTCATATAGACTCCTGTCTCTTACTCCAACGGGGAGAACACTTTAACGTCGTACTTCAAAATAATCCTGAGAAATTCTGAACGTGAAAACTCTTTCGTAGTCATCTCGATGGGGGGAGAGAGAGAGAGAGAGAGAGAGAAGAAAAAGGAAAAAAGAAAAAAAAAGGAAAAAGAAAAAGAAGGAACATCTCAGAGAGATTTCTACGCGACACCGTAGAATGAAAATTCGAAAAAGAATGTTCGCGCTGATCGAAGAAGAAAAAAGAAGAAAAAACGAAAATAAAGAACGATACAAGTTCAATCCATTTTTGCTCGTCGATTTTATATATTACCACGAACGCTATGTAACTGTGTTAATTCGATAAAAATACGATGAAACACAGTGGACAAGATAAGACTGTCAACGACAAAGGGGTTATTAAAGATTTAAAAAACATCGACGATACTCGTTCCATCGGCCATTATAACATCTAATAAGCATGCCAGACTCAACGCGAACGGATTATTCGATTGAAATATCAATGAATGAAACTCGACGAGCATCCGGTCTATTTATTTCAAACTTTTCGAGTTTATGTA